>NC_133374.1:42015221-42054546 GCF_049309525.1 Garra rufa
AACTTACCCGACTGAGAATTATACATGACTGCACGTCTTTTAAAAGCATTTAAATAAAAACACTCCAGCAATCCAACACAATCAATATACAAGAATATTTTAAAGAACTACATTAGCTGCAAATGAGCTTTTCAGTTTCACTAACGAACATGTTACCGAGCTGTGACTTACTTTCACTTTGAATTTGGTGGAAAATGTATATAAATAATGCCTTTAAAATTACAATATTCCAGCCATTTAATTGTAAATACCCATTAGAACACATCAAGACCTGAATTCAGCTGTTTGAGCAAATTTATTGAAAACCCTAAGCATTTCCTTCACCGCGCACAGATTGCTTTCAACGAGTATAAATGGAGACGAACAACATAATTTGCACGAATTAGAACGCCTTTAAAATTACAATATTGCAGCGATTTAATTCAGTCCACCCATTAAAAAATATCAACAGCTAAATGCAGTTGTTTGTGAGCATTTTGTTTTCATACAGAGAGCGCTGCATTCAGCAGTGTGTTAGACATGAGCTCCGAGATGTCCGACTGAGAATTATACATGACTGCACGTCTTTTAAAGGCATTTAAATAAAAACACTCCAGCGATTCAACACAATAAATATAGAAGAATATTTTTAAAGACCTGCATTGGGTGCAAATTACGTTTTTCATAGGCTTAACTAACTAACATGAGATGCACGGCTGCATTTATGTGTCTGTTAACAAGGACATAATTTGCACGTCTTTTAAAGGTATTTTAATACAAACACTCCAGCGATTCAACACAATAATAGTTTAGTCATATAATAAAAAGTTTAAATGCTTGCTTATTTCTGCTTTTCGGCTCAACCGCACGGCAACGCGACGCGGCTTTGAAGCAGGTGCTCATCACTTATTCCAGTATGGCAAGCCATTTTAACCTAAAATACACATATTAATCCACTAAGGTGTTCTGGGCTGGCCCTTTTGCCCGAAGGCTGCCCAATTTGGCTCTCCAAGCCAACATTTAAAGTTTGTCATCGAACTTTAGCTTCTAGTTATGTTGGCTTGGAGAAGCCAACATATTGTTATGCTATTTAAACTTATTATTATTATTATTATTATTAAAATTCTACAACAGGCTACAAGCCCCAAACTTGGCAGAGACCTGGGCCCTTGGCAGAGACCTGGGCCCTTGTCCCGAAAGTGTTGCTATATCTATTTGGACTGATCAGATTTACAGTTGATTTATTATTAATTTTTTTACATTAAAAATTCCTAAAATTTCGCCCTCTAATGGAGCAATACCTCTCCACTGAATGGAACTCTCCACTGAATGGAAATATGTTCCATAGATTTGAATGGGCTGAGAAAAAAAGCGCCCTCTAAAGGAGTAATTCCTCTCTACTCAACAGGAGATCGCTGAGCTCTGACCAACTTCCACTTTGACTTCGATGGAAAATGCAAATAAATAACGCCTTTAAAATTAAAATATTCCAGCGATTTAATTGTAAATACCCATTAGAACACATCAAGACCTGAATTCAGCTATTTGAGCTAATTTATTCAAAACTCTAAGCATTCCTTCATCGTGTACAGCTTCAGCACGTACTCTCTCTGTATATCTGCTCACAAACGACCTAATTTGCACGAATTAGAACGCCTTTAAAATTAAAACATTACAGCGATTTAACTCTAAATACCCATTACAACACATCAACAGCTAAATCAGTTTGTGATCTGTTTTATTTCAAAGTTGAAGTACTGTCTTCAGCAAATGTGTTATACAGACGAGCTTCATGGCTCGGAACTAACTTACCCGACTGAGAATTATACATGACTGAACGTCTTTTAAAAGCATTTAAATAAAAACACTCCAGCGATTGTACACTATAAATATAGAAGACTATTTTAAAAGAGCTACATTGGGTGTAAATGAGCTATTTCAAACGTTTTACTAACGAACATGAGATGTATGGCTGCATTATCAGTCTGTCAACAAAGAATTCATTTGCACGTCTTTTAAAGGTAATCAAATAAAAACATTCCAGCGATTGCACACAATAAATATAGAAGAATATTTTAAAGAGCTGCATTGAGTGCAAATGAGCTGTTTGCACTGCTCAGTTCTTCGTCTGCATCATCAAAGACATCATTTGCACGTCTTTTAAAGGTATTTAAATACAAAAACTGCAGCGATTTAACACAATAATAGTATAGTAATATATTACAAAGGTTAAATGCTTGCTTATTTCTGCTTTTCGGCTCAACCGCACTGCAACGCGACGCGGCTTTGAAGCAGGCGCTCATCACATATTCTAGTATGGCAAGCCGTTTTAACCTAAAATCCACACACGATCCTCTATGGCAAGCTGTTTTAGCCTAAAATATACTAAGCATTTCTAGTCGTACTGCCATTTTTACTAGCAACAATTCAATTACAGAGCTCTAAGTGTTCTGGGCTGGCCCTTTTGCCCGAAGGCTGCCCAATTTGGCTCTCCAAGCCAACATTTAAAGTTTGTCATCGAACTTTAGCTTCTAGTTATTATTAAAATTCTTCTGAGACTAAAATTCTATACGCTACTCCTCCTAGAGCTTTAAGGCTACAAGCCCCAAACTCGGCGGAGCCCTGGGCCCTGGTCACCAAAGTGTTGCTATATCTTTTTGGAATGATCAGACTTACAGTTGATTTAATATTAATTTTTTTTACATGAAAAATTTCTATGGGATTTCAATGGGCTGAGAAAAAATGCGCCATCTAAAGGCGCAATACCTCTCGACTGAAGAGGCGGGACTCAAACCTCTTACTTACAGTCACTCTGAAATCGGTGGAAATACAAATAAATACCGCCTTAAAAATTCAAATATTACAGCGATTTAACTCTAAATACCCATTAGAACATATCAACAGCTAAATTCAGTGGTTTGTGAGTAGTTCTTGTAAGAGAAAAGCTCGCACCCTTCAGCGCTTATACAAGCCGTCAGCACTAGGCTTCTCTCTCTCGACATGTGCTCACAAACAACATAAATTGCACGAATTAGAACGCCTTTAAAGTAAATATATTTCAGCGATTTGTTTGTAAATACCCATTAGAACACATCAACAAATCAGCCTTTTGAGATCTGTTTTATTTCAAAGTTAAAGCACTGTCTTCAGCAAATGTGTTATACAGACGAGCTTTCACGGATCGGAGCTAACCTGACTGAGAATTATACATGACTGCACGTCTTTTAAAAGCATTTAATTAAAAACACTCCAGCGATCCAACACAATAAATATAGAAGAATATTTTAAAGAACTACATTAGCTGCAAATGTGCTGTTCAATAGGTTTCACTAACGAACATGTTACCGAGCTGAGACTTACTTTCACTTTGATTTCGGTGGAAAATGCATATAAATAACGCCTTTAAAATTACAATATTCCAGCCATTTAATACTAAATACCCATTAGAAACACATCAAGACCTGAATTCAGCTGTTTGAGCGAATTTATTGAAACCCCTAAGCATTTCCTTCACCGCGTACAGATTGCTTTCAACGAGTTTACATGGATACGAACGACAAAATTTGCACAAATTTGACCGCCTTTAAAATTACAATATTGCAGCGATTTAATTCAGTCCACCCATTAGAAAATATCAACAGCTAAATGCAGTTGTTTGTGAGCATTTTGCTTTCATACAGAGAGTGCTGCGTTCAGCCGTGTGTTAGACATGAGCTCCGAGATGTCCGACTGAGAATTATACATGACTGCACGTCTTTTAAAGGCATTTAAATAAAAACACTCCAGCGATTCAACACAATAAATATAGAAGAATATTTTAAAGACCTGCATTGGGTGCAAATGACGTTTTTCATAGGCTTAACTAACATGAGATGCACGGCTGCATTTATGTGTCTGTTAACAAAGACATCATTTGCACGTCTTTTAAAGGTATTTTAATACAAACACTCCGGCGATTCAACACAATAATAGTTCAGTCATATAATAAAAAGTTTAAATGCTTGCTTATTTCTGCTTTTCGGCTCAACCGCACGGCAACGCAACGCGGCTTTGAAGCAGGCATCACTTATTCCAGTATGGCAAGCCGTTTTAACCTAAAATACACATATTAATCCAATGGTGTTCTGGGCTGGCCCTTTTGCCCGAAGCCTGCCCGGTTTGCTTCTCCAAGCCAACATTTAAAGTTTGTCATCGAACTTTAGCTTCTAGTTTGCCGTTTGTTACTGCGGTAAAGCCAGCCGCGGTTCAGAAAAACCAACCCGTTCTCATCAATTTGCGTATAAATAACACGACTTTACACTTTCCAGTTGCGTGTAATACATACGCCAAAGTCCAATTTCGCGTGCATATGATACGCCAATCCTTCCCATTAACTTCTGTGGAGAGCAGATGCGTACAAATAGCACGCAGCATCTTCTACGGCAGTGACGTCACCTGCGAGGCTCGGTTTGCACCGTTCACTAGATGCATATACACCTTCAAACAGGTAAGAAAGGCAACAAATTATCTTTTCTTTTGTAATGAGATCATTATTTTAATTGTTTCGCTGCTTCTGCGTCTCTGTACGTGGGGTCATGTGTTAAAATGGAAGCGTGTGCTTTTAAATTAGAACAGTCGGCTGCTGCATTAGCACAGCTGCTAATATTAGCCTAAGCTAACTTCTAATTGTTGCTGTTTTGAAATAGATAAATAAATAAAACCGTTTTAATTATATTCACGTGGCTAATGACAGCTTTACAGATCAACCAAACCAGTGTCACGTGATAAGCGCGATCATGTAAAAGTCCGCACATTTACCATAGTTTTACCATAGTAACTGTTGCTTGACCATATTTTGTGTAGCCAATGCACAAGTCACATCGTTTACCATGGTTTTACCTCATTAACCATAGTTTTACTGTGGTATTTGTTGTTAAAGCCCAACATTTACCATGGTTTTACCACTGTAAGCATAGTTTTACTGTGGTATTTGTTGTTAAAGCCCAACATTTACCATGGTTTTACCACTGTAAGCATAGTTTTACTGTGGTATTTGTTTTTAAAGCACAACAACCACAACATTTACCATGTTTTTACCACTGTAAGCATAGTTTTACTGTGGTATTTGTTCATAAAGCACAACAACCACAACATTTACCATGGTTTTACCTCAGTAACCATATTTTTACTGTTGTATTTGTTTTTAAAGCCAACATTTACCATGGTTTTACAACTGTCAGCATAGTTTTACTGTGGTATTTGTTTTAAAAGCACAACAACCACAACATTTACCATGTTTTTACCACTGTAAGCATAGTTTTACTGTGGTATTTGTTCTTAAAGCACAACAACCACAACATTTACCATGGTTTTACCTCTGTAACCATATTTTTACTGTTGTATTTGTTTTTAAAGCCAACATTTACCATGGTTTTACCACTGTAAGCATAGTTTTACTGTGGTATTTGTTTTAAAAGCACAACAACCACAACATTTACCATGGTTTTACAACTGTCAGCATAGTTTTACTGTGGTATTTGTTCTTAAAGCACAACAACCACAACATTTACCATGTTTTTACCACTGTAAGCATAGTTTTACTGTGGTATTTGTTTTAAAAGCACAACAACCACAACATTTACCATGTTTTTACCACTGTAAGCATAGTTTTACTGTGGTATTTGTTTTAAAAGCACAACAACCACAACATTTACCATGGTTTTACCTCTGTAACCATATTTTTACTGTTGTATTTGTTTTTAAAGCCAACATTTACCATGGTTTTACAACTGTCAGCATAGTTTACTGTGGTATTTGTAGTTAAAGCACAATAACCACAACATTTACCATGGTTTTACCTCAGTAACCATAGTTTTACTGTGGTATTTGTTTTTAAAGCACAATAAACACAACACTTACCGTAGTTTTACCTCAATAACCATAGTTTTACTGTGGTATTTGTAGTTGAAGCACAACAACCACAACGTTTACCATGGTTTTACCACTGTAAGCATAGTTTTACCATTAACTGTGATTTTACGGTATACTATTTATAAAGCACAGTAATTACAATGCTTGCCACCTTTTATACTTTTTTTTATTATTATTTAATTATATAAATGAATTTTATAATTATTGTGAATTATTGTAAATATTGTAATTTAATATTTTTCTGTCTTGCAGTTACATCAGATCATTTACTCCAGCAGCTCTTTAAAGAAAACAACTCTTGTAAATGCCATCACTTGTTCCTATTTTTCTGAAATGTAATCAATAATTAATTTACACATAGTTTTGCTCTCTCTCTTTCTGTGGTCCATTATGACATTTTCATAATCTCATAATTTTGACCAATTCTGTCAGAAAGCTGCTAGAATTAACAGGGAACTTCAACTCAAAGCTCCCAGTGCTGATCTTGAAGAAGTTATCAAGGAGTCTGAACAAATCATTCAATGATTCAATCTTTCTCAGTAACGTTGAAGACATTTAGCTATAACTGATTTGATGTAATGCACACATCCTTATTTAATCTGTTGATAATAACTTTCCTTACAGTCGTTCCTCTTAAATATTTTGGTTCCAGATTATTTTTAGCACATTGTCTCAACATGTATATATTTCTCTTTGTTTCAGCTGAAAGGGAAGACCAAAGGACGCCAGTCATGGGATCTGAATTGGGCCATATTGTGCATTTATGGAAAAGACCAAAGGCAAACATTTCAAAAAGGTATGTCAATGTCAGTCTGAGCATCTTGACTGAACTGTAGCATCTAGCATCTACACCAACAGACGATTACATTCTGTTTAATGTTATACATACTGCACTTACAGTATGCTGTTGTCTGCCATTGTTTTCAATGTGTTTGTTGTTCATCATGTGATCACATCTTTCTTTCTGTCTTGCAGTCATTCTTCATCAGCTCTCCACAATATCAGCCCTTCCAAAAGCTTCCACTCTTTCTCTATCATCTGCTCACAGTACTTTTATTGCCGTCTTCCAGTTTTTGCATGTATACTTATTTTTTAATTTCTCCTCTACAGTCAACACTCACTCCCATGACTGACTTGTCACGTGACAAATCAGATCTTCAGTTAATTTGGCCAAATCAGATCACTTGAAGCTGTTCACATCTAGAGCAAGAACTACAATGATAAGTATTTTAACCTTTTATTTTTCATACTGAAATAAAATAACATTCTGCTTATTATAAGCATGTGCTGCAGTTATGTTGTCTTCATATACATGCTCAGACTATTCACAGTATGGTGGATTTTGATTGGCTGTCAATGTTTTTATTTTTCTTCATCTGGAAAAATTTGTTCTGGAAGAGATTCCAACCATATTGTTTCTCTGTGTCAAATAGCTGCGGTGTGGACTCATCCTTGGTGTGAAGAGGCCTTTAAACTGCCTTCAACTAAATCGTCAGCAGGTAATCATATTTAAAGAATTCATATTAGCTTGCTATTAAAGAAAAAAATTCTAATGCTGCTTTCCTCTCACTCTGTTAAATTTGCAGACAAAATTCTTCAAAATGTTTCTTCCTCTTATTCCTTTACTTCCTCACTTACACATTATTTTGTGCTCTGTTTTAAGGTAGAAACTGAGAGTTTGCATGATGGTGTTTTCTCAGACTCTGAATCTTATGTGTACAGATGAACTCAGGAGTCTGCAGGGAACTTGAGCTTGAAGTATATAATTATAACTGCTTATTTTGTGTTTAAACAACAATAATTAAACATGGGGTCAATAAATATTTTCTTGTTTTACAGCTGGAGACCAAAAACGCATAGAAAATCAGTCACAGCAAGCCAGTCAAACCAGTCCTGATGAATGAGGAAAGAACATGGTCTTCTTGTGCCCAAATAGAAAAGGCAGATTTCCACTGGTATGTATGTAATCAAGCAATGTAGTTATGCATTTGATGTTGATCTCTCAAAAGATAACATTATTGTTTTTCACAAACACATCTTTTTTTCGAGCTCCTAGAATTAATTAGCAAATCAACTGTGGCATCATATCTGGAATTTGGGCGGGAAATGACAGAATATGGTGAGTACTGACACCAGCACCTGTAATCACCAACACTATTTCTCTGTTGACTTATTTATTTGTCTGTTTGTTTGAAGGAGGATGAAGCCAGTTGATGAAGAGATTAATTCAACGGCCATCAGGTATCTGCTGTGAAGACTGCATTGGTGGACAGCTCTACTGTGACCGCTCAGATGTTGCGGCGCAAAAAAGTAAACTTTACAACTGAACAACAAGAGTTGTGGAGGGATTCTTTTGGCCCATACCTCCAACAAGAATCAATGGTAAGTCCAATGCAAAAACTATAAATTCTAATTCTGTATATTGTTTAATGATTTACAACATTCTATACATGTTTTGTCCATCCAGGACATCTAGATCAGGTGGTGTGTGAGGAAAGCACAGAGGACCTTCAGAGACTCCAGCCAACTGCATGGATCTCTCTCATTGTTACCATCAGGCAGAAGTTATTGCAGAACCTACACCAGCAGACTGCAAGACAAATTCTTTCCACAGACTGAACTGAACTCGTACCAGTAACACCACACACCACATCATGTACTGCACTCTAACAGTTACACTGTCTGGACTCTGACTCACTGTTATTCTGCACCCTGACATTCTGTTTGCACTAATTCATACCATTCTTATCATTATTTGTATCATTGTTTTCATTTTGTGCTCACTATAGCATACTTTTTCACCATATATTGTTCTCTGCATGTACTGAATCCTTTATTTATATATATATATATATATATATATACATATACATATACTGTGTATGTAATATTTTTCATCCATACTGTACTGCTGCAGTTTGCACAAATAATTTCACTTGTACACATGTGATTATGGTATTGTGACAATAAAGTGATTTGAACTGGTCATTTCTTTTGTTCATCACTTGTACTGTAGTGTGCTGGATAACAACTGCAAATTGTTTATGACATGGAAGAAGTTTATGGATAAACAAGTAAGAAGAAGAAAACCAGGAGAGCTCAGATGATGAGCAGGAAACTTAATGTGATTCTATAATGCTCAAGAAATTTGACCCATGACATAACCCATTTTTATTTCTCTTGAATATCATTTGTCTTTATAATCCACTTTAGTTGTCTTTATGATGTATTCTCCAGTAAAGTATTGCACATGATGTTGGAATAAAAAAGTATGGTGAGTATTCTGCATTAGGGATGGTGTTTGGTGAAAACACCATTTAATTTTGTAAACAATACACCTAACCATCATGAGTGTTTTAATTAAGGCATGAACATTTGGTCATATTAAAGACATTCAGTTACCTGAAGGCAAGGCTGAAAGATGAATTAGAAGAGACTGCATGGACCATATTGCTACAGACACTTCATGCACAACTGAGGGTGATGGACCAGGGAAAGATCAATACTCAATACATAGATGTGAATCTAATCCTGTATTATAAGCAAGATGTGCATGCACGTTACTGATGTTTCACACCAGAGAAAGAATAAATTAGGTGTTTTACATTATGATTGTTTGCATTGCATGAATTGTATCTCCTGGGCAAGGATGAGCTTCAAGCCTGCCAAGCCCAGGTCTCTGGTCCTAAAGAAGGGTAAAGTGTCCGACCGTTTCCGCTTTGCCCTGGGAGAGACCATGATTCCATCTGTGAATGAAAACCAGTCAAGAACCTAAGATCTTTGATAGCTCCCTGAAGGACTCAGCTGCTGCCATAAAACAAACTAAGTGCGACCTGACCACCTGGCTCACAGCGATTGACAGATCTGGCCTTCCCGGAAAATTCAAAGCCTGGATCTACCAGCATGGAGTCCTGCCAAGAATACTCTGGCCCCTGTTAGTCTACGAGGTACCAACATCAACAGTCGAGGCCCTAGAAATGTCGATAAGCCAGTTCCTCAGGAGATGGCTGGGGCTCCCTCGGTCCTTGAGCAGCATTGCCCTGTACGGCCTTTCCACCAAGATGCATCTTCCTTTGAGTGGACTAACAGTGTCCAAGTGCCACCAGAAGGTGTATTCAAATCCATATGGCTTTTGCACCATAAATACACACTGTCTGTACCTTGTCTTACTGAAAGACACATTGAAAGTGTGTGATAGTACAATGAAGGATCACAATATGTATTGTTTTGTTTTTTACATTTGTGTCTTCATTTAGCATCATCACTGAATTCTTGCTCCTGATCTAATGAAATCAGTGGAGCCCCTTTCAAATGGGAACTGTCTAATTCTTATACTAAAATAACCATGACTTGCAACTTACATATTGACAAGTTGCTGAAAAGACAATCTCAAAAATGTGACTCAGCACAGTGTGTTGTCAATGAGGAGAAGAGATTTGTGCACATTTTAACTGCCCTTCCATCTCCAGGGGCCCAGTAGTGCCCTGGAAGAGCAAAATAAAATAACATTTCAAATGGCTTTAAATCAGTGTCTTATTATGATGACAAAGAGAAAACTGGCAGGACAAGTACTTTTGCTATGTTAACTGCATAATGTTTTAAAATGTATATAGAAAGGTGGTATAAAGGTGTTTTAAAAAGTGGTCTAGGTAAAATAGCAAATTTCAGCCTGCCTCTTGAATATGCCATAGATGTTTGCACAATGAACATGTTTAGATAAGCTTTGTTAAAAAAAGATTGTATTTTGTCCGATTTCATAATTTAACATTCTAAACTACATTACCCAGAAGCCTCTGCCATTCTATCGATGGAACGCGAAAAAGATGGCGCTGTTATTTGTAGTTTAAAGAAGATATGCTTAGGGTTAGGGTTAGAATCTCTGTAAAGTGGCGATTACTCACAACATAGCAACACTGTATTGTTAACTGAGGGTATTACAGACGTAATAATAATTGCAAAACGGACTTTGCAACATCAAGCGTTTTTTTATTTTTTATTTAGTTTAAAAGATAGTCCAATTACAGCGAGTTCTACGAGTGCCACGGGAACTTTCAAAGCCAAGGGCATCCCAGCTGAGCAGAGGCATCAAACTTACTTGTCCATATATGGTCATTTATGACAGGATCTTGGGTTCTTGTGGGGAATGGACAGATAATCAGTTGAATGTTCATATAAATCAAAATGTAAAATAAATATATAATAATTAGTTAAACATGAAGTATTTTTCTACTATTCAATTTGGTTTTTGTAACATTTACAGCGTATTTATAGTGGTTAAATAAACAGTTAATCATTTCTGTTTCCTGGAAATTGTCCTTCTTAGATCTGCCAGTTTAACTATAGGAATAATAATAATAAATCATGAAATCACACATTTTGTAGTTATTTCCCAATGTTTATTGATATGTCAAACCTTTCCCAGATAAACAGTCATTATGAAAAAAATTAAAAACAAAAACCTGCTGATTATAAAATTGTACAACACTCAAAAATAAAAGAGAATTTGTTTACAGAACATGTTACAAGATGCCAAATAATATTCAAGGCTCCAGCTGAAAATATATTTTCTTCCCTTTAACAAAAAATTAGGCAAAAATTATTAAGAACAATACTTCAATATTTTACAATTATTACCTCATATGATATATATATATATGTTTCCTTTCATCATTGTTTGCTTCTATTGTGACTAAACGCAAGACAAATGAATGATTAATAATCATAATTTTTATAGTAAGTTGTTAGTGGTAGTTATAAATCACTATATATTGACAGGAGTGCCAACAGTAGAGATGGGAGTGAGTGTTGACTGTAGAGGAGAAATAAAAAAAAATATATAATAATAATAATAATAATAATAAGTAGACACATAAAAACTGGAAGACGGCAGTTAAGTACTGAGAGCAGATGTGCCACATGAGAGAAAGCGATGTGGAAGCTGTTGGAAGGGCTGATATTTCTGGAGAGCTGATGAAGAAGGACTTAGTAGTCTGTGAGAAATCCTGCAAGACAGGAAGAAAGAATTAATCACGATGAACAATTTTTCAAAAACAGATGGCAGACAACAGCATACTGTAAGTGCAGCATGTATAACTGTAAACAGAATGTTATCGTCTGTTGGTGTA
Source organism: Garra rufa (assembly GCF_049309525.1). Classification (NCBI taxonomy): domain Eukaryota; kingdom Metazoa; phylum Chordata; class Actinopteri; order Cypriniformes; family Cyprinidae; genus Garra; species Garra rufa. The sequence continues at coordinate 42,027,236 of NC_133374.1, forward strand.
GATGCTGAAATAGTTATTATCATAGTTCTTGTTCATGGTGTGACCAGCTTTAAGTTTAAGATATCATGTACTGCTAGACAGTGGCAATTTGTAAAAATTCATAAAGAAAGAACAAAATGGACCTAATATAAACTTTATGAAACAAACACTCTGACTACTTTCAATGGCAAAATTAGCATGAGAGTGCAGGCAATGGCCAGTGACAAAAGTACAAGTGAAAGTTGTAGAGTTTTACATAACTAGGCTTGTACAAGATGATATAAATTTGCTGATATGCTGTTAATATTATGAATGAGTTCAACATGACTCTTTGTTGGTTGTTCTTTCTAATAGGGCTGTCGAGCAAGCTGTGCAAAATGTAACTGCACTACAGTTCAGTCAAGATGCTCAGACTGACATTGACATACCTTTTTGAAATGTTTGCCTTTGGTCTTTTCCATAAATGCACAATATGGCCCAATTCAGATCCCATGACTGGCGTCCTTTGGTCTTCCCTTTCAGCTGAAACAAAGAGAAATATATACATGTTGAGACAATGTGCTAAAAATAATCTGGAACCAAAATATTTAAGAGGAACGACTGTAAGGAAAGTTATTATCAACAGATTAAATAAGGATGTGTGCATTACATCAAATCAGTTATAGCTAAATGTCTTCAACGTTACTGAGAAAGATTGAATCATTGAATGATTTGTTCAGACTCCTTGATAACTTCTTCAAGATCAGCACTGGGAGCTTTGAGTTGAAGTTCCCTGTTAATTCTAGCAGCTTTCTGACAGAATTGGTCAAAATTATGAGATTATGAAAATGTCATAATGGACCACAGAAAGAGAGAGAGCAAAACTATGTGTAAATTAATTATTGATTACATTTCAGAAAAATAGGAACAAGTGATGGCATTTACAAGAGTTGTTTTCTTTAAAGAGCTGCTGGAGTAAATGATCTGATGTAACTGCAAGACAGAAAAATATTAAATTACAATATTTACAATAATTCACAATAATTATAAAATTCATTTATATAATTAAATAATAATAAAAAAAGTATAAAAGGTGGCAAGCATTGTAATTACTGTGCTTTATAAATAGTATACCGTAAAATCACAGTTAATGGTAAAACTATGCACAGTGGTAAAACCATGGTAAACGTTGTGGTTGTTGTGCTTCAACTACAAATACCACAGTAAAACTATGGTTATTGAGGTAAAACTACGGTAAGTGTTGTGTTTATTGTGCTTTAAGAACAAATACCACAGTAAAACTATGGTTACTGAGGTAAAACCATGGTAAATGTTGTGGTTGTTGTGCTTCAACTACAAATACCACAGTAAAACTATGGTTATTGAGGTAAAACTACGGTAAGTGTTGTGTTTATTGTGCTTTAAAAACAAATACCACAGTAAAAATATGGTTACAGAGGTAAAACCATGGTAAATGTTGTGGTTGTTGTGCTTTAAGAACAAATACCACAGTAAAACTATGCTTACAGTGGTAAAAACATGGTAAATGTTGTGGTTGTTGTGCTTTTAAAAACAAATACCACAGTAAAACTATGCTGACAGTTGTAAAACCATGGTAAATGTTGGCTTTAAAAACAAATACAACAGTAAAAATATGGTTACTGAGGTAAAACCATGGTAAATGTTGTGGTTGTTGTGCTTTAAGAAACAAATACCACAGTAAAACTATGCTTACAGTGGTAAAAACATGGTAAATGTTGTGGTTGTTGTGCTTTTAAAAACAAATACCACAGTAAAACTATGCTGACAGTTGTAAAACCATGGTAAATGTTGGCTTTAAAAAAAAATACAACAGTAAAAATATGGTTACTGAGGTAAAACCGTGGTAAATGTTGTGGTTGTTGTGCTTTAAGAAACAAATACCACAGTAAAACTATGCTTACAGTGGTAAAACCATGGTAAATGTTGGGCTTTAACAACAAATACCACAGTAAAACTATGGTTAATGAGGTAAAACCATGGTAAACGATGTGACTTGTGCATTGGCTACACAAAATATGGTCAAGCAACAGTTACTATGGTAAAACTATGGTAAATGTGCGGACTTTTACATGATCGCGCTTATCACGTGACACTGGTTTGGTTGATCTGTAAAGCTGTCATTAGCCACGTGAATATAATTAAAACGGTTTTATTTATTTATCTATTTCAAAACAGCAACAATTAGAAGTTAGCTTAGGCTAATATTAGCAGCTGTGCTAATGCAGCAGCCGACTGTTCTAATTTAAAAGCACACGCTTCCATTTTAACACATGACCCCACGTACAGAGACGCAAAAGCAGCGAAACAATTAAAATAATGATCTCATTACAAAAGAAAAGATAATTTGTTGCCTTTCTTACCTGTTTGAAGGTGTATATGCATCTAGTGAACGGTGCAAACCGAGCCTCGCAGGTGACGTCACTGCCGTAGAAGATGCTGCGTGCTATTTGTACGCATCTGCTCTCCACAGAAGTTAATGGGAAGGATTGGCGCTTGCAGAGCGCTTTCATTTAGACGCCCAGGACTGAGAGATAATACTACAAAATGCTCGTGAATTTTTACTTACTTATTTATTTGCATTTCTGCTTTAATATTCGTGTTATTTATTGGTGTCTTTGATGGTTCTTTTTTTGAGATATGGGTCATTATTACACACTTTAGAGGGGTATATTGACTCCATTTCTAATAAGTAGAAAAAAACAATGATCAGTTCTTATTCAGGACGTCCCATACTATTTACACACCTCATATGAAACCATTTTACTGTAGCATTTTTGAGATATAAGACATTAATACACTTTAGAGGGGTATATTGACTCCATTTCTAATAAGTAGAAAAAAACAATGATCAGTTCTTATTCAGGACGTCCCATACTATTTACACACCTCAGATGAAACCATTTTACTGTAGCATTTTTGAGATATAAGACATTAATACACTTTAGAGGGGTATATTGACTCCATTTCTAATAAGTAGAAAAAAACAATGATCAGTTCTTATTCAGGACGTCCCATATTAAATGCACACCTCATATGAAACCATTTTACTGTACCATTTTTGAGATATGGGTCATTATTACACTTTAGAGGGGTATATTGACCCCATTTCTAATAAGTAGAAAAAAACAATGATCAGTTCTCTTATTCAGGACGTCCCATACTATATACACACCTCATATGAAACCATTTTACTGTAGCATTTTTGAGATATGGGTCATTATTACACTTTAGATGGGTATATTGACCCCATTTCTAATAAGTAGAAAAAAACAATGATCAGTTCTCTTATTCAGGACGTCCCATACTATATACACACCTCATATGAAACCATTTTACTGTACCATTTTTGAGATATGGGTCATTATTACACTTTAGATGGGTATATTGACTCCATTTCTAATAAGTAGAAAAAAACAATGATCATCTCTTATTCAGGACGTCCCATACTATATACACACCTCATATGAAACCATTTTACTGTAGCATTTTTGAGATATGGGTCATTATTACATTTTAGAAGGGCATATTGACCCCATTTCTAATAAGTAGAAAAAAACAATGATCAGTTCTTATTCAGGACGTCCCATATTATATGCACACCTCATATGAAACCATTTTACTGTACAATTTTTGAGATAAAGGACATTATTACACTTTAGAGGGGTATATTGACCCCATTTCTAATAAGTAGAAAAAAACAATGATCATCTCTTATTCAGGACGTCCCATATTATATGCACACCTCATATGAAACCATTTTACTGTACCATTTTTGAGATATGGGTCATTATTACACTTTAGAGGGGTATAAAAAACCCATTTCTAACAAGTAGAAAAAAACAATGATCAGTTCTTATTCAGGACGTCCCATATTATATGCACACCTCATTTGAAACCATTTTACTGTAGCATTTTTGAGATAAAGGACATTATTACACTTTACAGGGGTATATTGACCCCATTTCTAATAAGTAGAAAAAAACAATGATCAGTTCTTATTCAGGACGTCCCATATTATATACACACCTCATATGAAACCATTTTACTGTAGCATTTTTGAGATATGGGTCACTATTTCACTTTAGAGGGGTATATTGACCCCATTTCTAATAAGTAGAAAAAAACAATGATCAGTTCTTATTCAGGACGTCCCATATTATATACACACCTCATATGAAACCATTTTACTGTAGCATTTTTGAGATATGGGTCACTATTTCACTTTAGAGGGGTATATTGACCCCATTTCTAATAAGTAGAAAAAAACAATGATCAGTTCTTATTCAGGACGTCCCATATTATATGCACACCTCATTTGAAACCATTTTACTGTAGCATTTTTTAGATACAAGACATTATTACACTTTAGAGGGGTATATTGACCCCATTTCAAATAAGTAGAAAAAAACAATGATCAGTTCTTATTCAGGACGTCCCATATTATATGCACACCTCATATGAAACCATTTTACTGTAGCATTTTTGAGATAAAGGACATTATTACACTTTAGAGGGGTATATTGACTCCATTTGTAATAAGTAGAAAAAAACAATGATCAGTTCTCATTCAGGACGTCCCATACTATATGCACACCTCATATGAAACCATTTTACTGTAGCATTTTTGAGATATGGGTCATTATTACACTTTAGAGGGGTATAAAAAACCCATTTCTAATAAGTAGAAAAAAACAATGATCAGTTCTTATTCAGGAGGTCCCATACTATATGCACACCTCATATGAAACCATTTTACTGTACCATTTTTGAGATATGGGTTATTATTACATTTTAGAGGGGTATATTGACCCCATTTCTAATAAGTAGAAAAAAACAATGATCAGTTCTTATTCAGGAGGTCCCAAATTATATGCACACCTCATATGAAACCATTTTACTCTACCATTTTTGAGATAAAGGACATTATTACACTTTAGAGGGGTATATTGACTCCATTTCTAATAAGTAGAAAAAAACAATGATCAGTTCTCATTCAGGACGTCCCATACTATATGCACACCTCATATGAAACCATTTTACTGTACCATTTTTGAGATAAAGGACATTATTACACTTTAGAGGGGTATATTGACTCCATTTCTAATAAGTAGAAAAAAACAATGATCAGTTCTTATTCAGGACGTCCCATATTATATGCACACCTCATATGAAACCATTTTACTGTACCATTTTTGAGATATGGGTCATTATTACACTTTAGAGGGGTTTTTTTGACCCCATTTTTAATAAGTAGAAAAAAACAATGATCAGTTCTCTTATTCAGGACGTCCCATACTATATACACACCTCATATGAAACCATTTTACTGTAGCATTTTTGAGATATGGGTCATTATTACACTTTAGATGGGTATATTGACTCCATTTCTAATAAGTAGAAAAAAACAATGATAAGTTCTTATTCAGGACGTCCCATATTATATGCACACCTCATATGAAACCATTTTACTGTACCATTTTTGAGATATGGGTCATTATTACACTTTAGAGGGGTATATTGACCCCATTTCTAATAAGTAGAAAAAAACAATGATCAGTTCTCTTATTCAGGACGTCCCATACTATATACACACCTCATATGAAACCATTTTACTGTACCATTTTTGAGATATGGGTCATTATTACACTTTAGATGGGTATATTGACTCCATTTCTAATAAGTAGAAAAAAACAATGATCATCTCTTATTCAGGACGTCCCATACTATATACACACCTCATATGAAACCATTTTACTGTAGCATTTTTGAGATATGGGTCATTATTACACTTTAGAGGGGTATAAAAAACCCATTTCTAACAAGTAGAAAAAAACAATGATCAGTTCTTATTCAGGACGTCCCATATTATATGCACACCTCATTTGAAACCATTTTACTGTAGCATTTTTGAGATAAAGGACATTATTACACTTTACAGGGGTATATTGACCCCATTTCTAATAAGTAGAAAAAAACAATGATCAGTTCTTATTCAGGACGTCCCATATTATATACACACCTCATATGAAACCATTTTACTGTAGCATTTTTGAGATATGGGTCACTATTTCACTTTAGAGGGGTATATTGACCCCATTTCTAATAAGTAGAAAAAAACAATGATCAGTTCTTATTCAGGACGTCCCATATTATATACACACCTCATATGAAACCATTTTACTGTAGCATTTTTGAGATATGGGTCACTATTTCACTTTAGAGGGGTATATTGACCCCATTTCAAATAAGTAGAAAAAAACAATGATCAGTTCTTATTCAGGACGTCCCATATTATATGCACACCTCATATGAAACCATTTTACTGTACCATTTTTGAGATAAAGGACATTATTACACTTTAGAGGGGTATATTGACCCCATTTCTAATAAGTAGAAAAAAAACAATGATCATCTCTTATTCAGGACGTCCCATATTATATGCACACCTCATATGAAACCATTTTACTGTAGCATTTTTGAGATAAAGGACATTATTACACTTTAGAGGGGTATATTGACTCCATTTCTAATAAGTAGAAAAAAACAATGATCAGTTCTTATTCAGGAGGTCCCATACTATATGCACACCTCATATGAAACCATTTTACTGTACCATTTTTGAGATATGGGTTATTATTACATTTTAGAGGGGTATATTGACCCCATTTCTAATAAGTAGAAAAAAACAATGATCAGTTCTTATTCAGGAGGTCCCATATTATATGCACACCTCATATGAAACCATTTTACTCTACCATTTTTGAGATAAAGGACATTATTACACTTTAGAGGGGTATATTGACTCCATTTCTAATAAGTAGAAAAAAACAATGATCAGTTCTCATTCAGGACGTCCCATACTATATGCACACCTCATATGAAACCATTTTACTGTACCATTTTTGAGATATAGGACATTATTACACTTTAGAGGGGTATATTGACTCCATTTCTAATAAGTAGAAAAAAACAATGATCAGTTCTTATTCAGGACGTCCCATATTATATGCACACCTCATATGAAACCATTTTACTGTACCATTTTTGAGATATGGGTCATTATTACACTTTAGAGGGGTTTTTTTGACCCCATTTTTAATAAGTAGAAAAAAACAATGATCAGTTCTTATTCAGGACGTCCCATACTATATGCACACCTCATATGAAACCATTTTACTGTACCATTTTTGAGATATGGGTCATTATTACACTTTAGAGGGGTATATTGACCCCATTTCTAATAAGTAGAAAAAAACAATGATCAGTTCTTATTCAGGACGTCCCATATTATATACACACCTCATATGAAACCATTTTACTGTAGCATTTTTGAGATATGGGTCACTATTACACTTTAGAGGGGTATATTGACCCCATTTCTAATAAGTAGAAAAAAACAATGATCACCTCTTATTCAGGACGTCCCATATTATATGCACACCTCATATGAAACCATTTTACTGTAGCATTTTTGAGATATGGGTCATTATTACACTTTAGAGGGGTATATTGACCCCATTTCTAATAAGTAGAAAAAAACAATGATCACCTCTTATGCAGGAGTTCAAGATGGCGGCGGCGCGTGCACACGCAGCGGCTCAGCACACCACGTATCAGCTTTTCTTGTATAGTTTATTGGTAGTTTATGTTTCACTGAGGGTCACGTATGCACAAGTATATGCACAGAAATACAGTCGTCACGAATTGATCGTCATTGGTCTTATGCCTGGAGACTGTATTCTCAATCAGGAAGATTCTATACACAACATACCACTGGAGCTTGTTAGACCGCCGGGGTCTCCGTGGATCACTCTCCCAGCCGGGAAGCAACGAAGGCGGCGCAGAGAGAGGAAACAGAAGCGAGGCTGCAGAGCTGGAATACGAACCAGGCTAGGCAGGAACCCACACAAGCCTCCACTGCCGAGCCTCTTCGTTACAAATACAAGATCACTCACCAACAAAATCGAAGAGCTGGAACTTATTACATCCACACAGAAAACCATCCAGGACTGTTGTGTTTTAGTAATTACGGAGACTTGGCTAAACCCATCCATTCCAGAAGAAGCTATTCGGCTAACAGGGCCGCGTAGCACACCGGGCTGACAGGACCGCGGACTCCGGTAAGAGCAGAGGAGGGGGGCTATGTGTTTACACTAATAACAGTTGGTGCACGAACGTTGTAATCACTGACACCTACTGCTCCCCGGACGTGGAATATTTATCAGTAAGATGTCGCCCTTTCTATTTACCGCGAGAATTTACAGTTATTGTTATTACTGCTGTCTATATTCCCCCGGATGCTAATATCACAACAGCTTCAAGCTACTTGCTAACTGCCATTAGTAAACAACAACAGGCTCATCCAGACGGAGTTTTTATAATAGCTGGTGATTTCAACAAAGCAAACTTAAAGACTGTCCTCCCAAAATTTCATCAACATGTCAAGTGTCCAACAAGAGGAAAAAATATACTTGACCATGTCTACAGTAACATCAAGCATGGATATAAGGCAACACCTCTCCCTCATCTAGGACTGTCTGACCACATTTCACTGTTTTTAACTCCAGCATACAAATCACTTATAAATAGGGTCAAACCATCTGTTAAAATGATACAAACATGGCCAGAAGGGTCATCTGAGAAGTTGCAAGATTGTTTCAGCAGCACTGACTGGACTGTATTTCTTGATGATAACATTGACACCTATGCATCTTCTGTGCTATTTTATATTAAATTCTGCATAGACAATGTAACTATCATGAAACGGTTTCATGTTTTTCCTAACAAAAAACCATGGATGACCAAGAACGTAAAACTCCTGCTGAAAGCTCGTAACCTTGCTTTCTGGTCTGGTGACATGCAGCAGTACAGCACAGCCAGGATGAACCTAAAAAAGGGCATCAGAGACGCAAAAGTAGCCTACAAGCAGAAAATTGAGAATCATTTCAACAACTCGGACCCCCGTCGGGCATGGCAGGGGATTCGTCACATCACTGGACAGAACAACAGTAGTAGCCTAACCAACAGCAGCGCTACAGAGGCAGAGGAGCTTAACCAGTTCTTCAGCCGTTTTGAAATGAAGAGATCTGGGACTACTATCAGCCAAGCTTCTGTTGCAAACAGTCAGGCATTTGTCATTCAGCATGCTGAGGTGATAAAAACCTTGCGCAAAATAAATACACGGAAAGCAGCTGGTCCAGATGGCATCCCGGGGTGCGTCCTCAGAGACTGTGCTGCAGAGTTGGGTGAGGTATTTACAAATATATTCAACCTTTCTCTGTTGAAGTGCACTGTTCCAACTTGCCTGAAGACGTCTAAAATAGTGCCAGTGCCAAAGCAGGCTGCTATAACATCACTTAATGATTACAGACCCATTGCACTGACACCTGTAATCATGAAATCCCTGGAAAGATTGGTTCTGCGTCGCATCAAGGCTGATCTGCCACCCACCTTGGACCCTAACCAGTATGCATACAGGGCCAACAGGTCAACAGATGATGCTATCTCTGCTGCCCTCCACACTGCACTTGGTCATCTAGAACACCAAGGATCATATGCCCGGCTGCTGTTCTTGGACTTCAGTTCTGCTTTTAATACTGTTCTACCAAACAGATTGTTCACCAAGATGTCTGATCTTGGCATCCAGCATAACATCTGCCTGTGGATCAAAGACTTTCTGACAGAGCGACCGCAGTCCGTGAGAATGGGTCCACATAATTCTTCAACTCTGACAATTAGCACAGGAGTTCCTCAATGATGTGTGCTAAGCCCATTTCTTTATTCTCTGTATACACACGATTGTATACCATCGTATAACACTAACATCATTATCAAATTCGCGGATGATACAACTGTGGTGGGGCTGATCACTGGAGGTAATAAGTCTGCCTACAGAGAGGAGATAAAGAGGCTGATGGTGTGGTGTACGGAGAACAATCTGGCCCTGAATATCAAGAAAACAAAAGAACTCATTATTGACTTCAGGAGGAACCAGGACGTGCATACACCCTTGTACATCAATGAGGAGATGGTGGAGAGAGTGTCCTGTTTTAAATTTCTGGGCACACACATCTCAGAGGATCTCTCATGGACGAAAAATATCACAGCACTGGTCAAGAAGGCACAGAAGCGGCTATACTTCCTAAGAATACTCAGGAAGGTAAACCTACCACAACGGCTCCTAGTGTCATTCTACAGCTGCACTATTGAGAGTATCCTTACACATGGTATGCTGGTATGGTATGGAAGCAGCACTGCAGCTGATAAAAAGGCTTTGCAGAGAGTTATTAAGACTGCACAGAACATCATCGCAAAACAACAGCTACCTACCTTGGAAAACATATTTACCTCTCGTTGCCTGCAGAAAATACACAATATCCTGAAGGACCCATATCACCCTGCACACCACTTATTCGAACGGCTGCCGTCTGGGAAACGTTACAGATCTATCAAGACCCGCACTTCAAGATTCATGAACAGTTTTTATCCCAAAGCCATAACAATACTGAACACCGAACTTAAAAAACACTCTTGACGTATAAGAAGAACCATTACATGGGATGATTTCGAATACTTCATTCACTTAGCACGGTGCAATTTATTTATTATTATTATTGTCTTGTTTTTGTTGTCTTTTTGGTTTGCTTAATTACAGTGGCTGATACGTTGGAATACTAAATTTCGTTGGATGTAAGTTCAATGACAATAAATATTCTGAATCTGAATCTGAATCTGAATTATTCAGGACGTCCCATATTATATGCACACCTCATATGAAACCATTTTACTGTACCATTTTTGAGATATGGGTCACTATTACACTTTAGAGGGGTATATTGACTCCATTTCTAATAAGTAGAAAAAACAATGATCACCTCTTATTCAGGACGTCCCATATTATATGCACACCTCATATGAAACCATTTTACTGTAGCATTTTTGAGATATGGGTCACTATTACACTTTAGAGGGGTATATTGACCCCATTTCTAATAAGTAGAAAAAAACAATGATCAGTTCTCATTCAGGACGTCCCATACTATATGCACACCTCATATGAAACCATTTTACTGTACCATTTTTGAGATATGGGTCATTATTACACTTTAGAGGGGTATAAAAAACCCATTTCTAATAAGTAGAAAAAAACAATGATCAGTTCTCATTCAGGACGTCCCATACTATATGCACACCTCATATGAAACCATTTTACTGTAGCATTTTTGAGATATGGGTCATTATTACACTTTAGAGGGGTTTATTGACCCCATTTTTAATAAGTAGAAAAAAACAATGATCAGTTCTTATTCAGGACGTCCCATACTATATGCACACCTCATATGAAACCATTTTACTGTACCATTTTTGAGATATGGGTCATTATTACACTTTAGAGGGGTATAAAAAACCCATTTCTAATAAGTAGAAAAAAACAATGATCAGTTCTCATTCAGGACGTCCCATACTATATGCACACCTCATATGAAACCATTTTACTGTAGCATTTTTGAGATATGGGTCACTATTACACTTTAGAGGGGTATTGTTATGAGCTTTAGTCATTTTGTTCATTTTTGGCATTCTGCCCCCTTGTGTTCTCTCTGTGTATGTGCATGTGTGTGTGTTTCAGGTGGGTGGTTCCCTGAGATAATTCGCTGGAGGCTGTGATTGGATCTCCTCCACACAATACCCAGATATAAGGACTGCCCCAAACACTCAACCTTCGGCCATGCCATGCCTGTGCCCTCGTCGTCTGTTTAAATCGAGTGTCTTACTAGAGAGGTCGTGTGTTTTGTTGTCATTGTGAGTGTTTGGATTTTTGAATCTGTGATTGTCTTGATCCTCATTTGCTGACTGTGAATTTGGATTCTGTTTTTTTGATAACAGTAGATTTGTATATACCTCTTTTTGTAAATACCTTGTGACAAATTGAGTAACTACAGGGAGTAGGGGGTTTGTCGCCATTTATTTTTTGAACACCTTTTCTCCTGTTTTGGATTAGGGAGTCAGGTAAGCTGAAATTGTATTTTTTCTTTCCTATTTTCTTTTGATGTAGGAAGTGTACAGAACTCAAGAGAAGTTTTTTTGTTTATTGTTTTGGCCTTGTCTGCCCCTGAAGTTAAACCCTTATTTATTAATAAAAAAAATCTTGTTACTCATTATCTCTCTCTGGTACTGGGACTCTTCCTTTTCTTGTTACGGCTGGCCCCTAGACGGTCGTAACAGAAATATTGACCCCATTTCAAATAAGTAGAAAAAAAACAATGATCATCTCTTATTCAGGACGTCCCATACTATATGCACACCTCATATGAAACCATTTTACTGTAGCATTTTTGAGATATGGGTCACTATTACACTTTAGAGGGGTATATTGACCCCATTTCTAATAAGTAGAAAAAAACAATGATCAGTTCTTATTCAGGACGTCCCATATTATATGCACACCTCATATGAAACCATTTTACTGTAGCATTTTTGAGATATGGGTCACTATTACACTTTAGAGGGGTATATTGACCCCATTTCAAATAAGTAGAAAAAAACAATGATCAGTTCTTATTCAGGACGTCCCATATTATATGCACACCTCATATGAAACCATTTTACTGTACCATTTTTGAGATAAAGGACATTATTACACTTTACAGGGGTATACTGACCCCATTTCAAATAAGTAGAAAAAAACAATGATCATCTCTTATTCAGGACATCCCATATTATATGCACACCTCATATGAAACCATTTTACTGTAGCATTTTTGAGATATGGGTCATTCTTACATTTTAGAGGGGTATATTGACCCCATTTCTAATAAGTAGAAAAAAACAATGATCAGTTCTCTTATTCAGGACGTCCCATATTATATACACACCTCATATGAAACCATTTTACTGTACCATTTTTGAGATATGGGTCATTATTACACTTTAGAGGGGTATATTGACTCCATTTCTAATAAGTACAAAAAAACAATGATCAGTTCTTCTTCAGGACGTCCCATACTATATACACACCTCATATGAAACCATTTTACTGTAGCATTTTTGAGATATAAGACATTATTACACTTTAGAGGGGTATATTGACCCCATTTCAAATAAGTAGAAAAAAACAATGATCAGTTCTTATTCAGGACGTCCCATATTATATGCACACCTCATATGAAACCATTTTACTGTACCATTTTTGAGATAAAGGACATTATTACACTTTACAGGGGTATACTGACCCCATTTCAAATAAGTAGAAAAAAACAATGATCATCTCTTATTCAGGACGTCCCATATTATATGCACACCTCATATGAAACCATTTTACTGTAGCATTTTTGAGATATGGGTCATTATTACACTTTACAGGGGTATACTGACCCCATTTCAAATAAGTAGAAAAAAACAATGATCATCTCTTATTCAGGACTTCCCATACTATATGCACACCTAATATGAAATCATTTTACTGTACCATTTTTGAGATATGGGACATTAATACATTTTAACGAGGTATGTAGACTCCATTTGTAATAAGTAGAAAAAAACGTCTCAGGTTACGTATGTAACCCTAGTTCCCTGAAGGGAACGAGACGCTGCGTCGAAACGCTTTGGGAACGCCTCCAGCGTGACCACGCTCTGAATCATGTGTGCAATCAGTCCAATGGAATCGTGGAACGTCACCAGCGTGATGACGTCACCGACCAGGAAAAGCATGTGCGGATAGAACAGCGTCAGCTTCTGGAAGTAGCAAGTGCTGCAGGGAATGCCAGAAGTATGGCCTCGAGACGCAGCATCTCGTTCCCTTCAGGGAACTAGGCATACATACATAACCTGAGACGTTCCCTTCCAGGTAACTTCGAGCTGCATCGAAACGCTTTGGGAACGAGAATGCCCACGCCGCCATACTGGAGAAGTGTCCCTGCCAATTAGGGCGAGAGAACGTAGGAGCCAGGAGAGGCTCGGAGATCTAGGCCATAGAACCTAGCGAAGGTTAGGGGTGTGGACCAGCCCACAGCGATACAGATCTCCTCCAGGGAAAGTCCCGAGAAGAAAGCTTTCGAGGCAGATACTGAACGGGTAGAGTGAGCCTTGACTCCCAAGGGTGAGGGGAGATCAGAGGACTCATAGGCTACCGAGATGGCATCCACAATCCAACGGCTTATGGAAGGCTTAGCAGCAGGGCGGCCTCTCCTCGGAGGGCCATAACAGACCAGAAGTTGGTCAGCCTTCCTCCACAGGGCAGATCTGTGGACGTATGTGCACTGGACACATACAATTAAGCTTCTGCTGGTCAGGCTCCCGAAAGGGAGGAGGATGAAAAGCCTGCAGTACGATAGGCAGAGGTGCAACCTTGGGGACCTTAGGAAGGTATCCCGCCTTGGGATACAGAAACGCTTTGGCCAATCCAGGCGCAAAATCAATAAAAGAAGGAGCCACTGAGAGGGCCTGAAGGTCCCCAACCCTCTTAAGAGACGTGATTGCCAAGAAAAAGGCAGTCTTGATAGTGAGAAGGCGATCAGAGATCTCTTCCAAGGGTTCAAAGGGAGGCTTACACAAAGCCTCTAGCACCATAGCCAAATCCCACGTGGGGACGCGAGAGCGTACTGGAGGCCTCAACCTCAGCACACCGCGAAGGAAATGTGTAACCAGGGGGTTTCTGCCCACTGAGGAGCCACCAAGAGGGGCGTGGTAAGCAGAAATGGCCGCCACATAGACCTTCAAGGTGGAGTGGGTCAACCCGGCGGAGAGACAGGCCTGTAAGAACTCCAGTACTGTACCAACTGGGCAGTTAACTGGGTCAAACTGGCGGTCTCCGCACCATGAAGTGAAGTGTCTCCACTTCAGGGCATACTGTTTCCTCGTGGAGGGAGCTCTGGACTGGAGAATGGTCTCAACAACCTCAGTTGGGAGACCGGAAGCTACGAGTTGTGCCCCCTCAGGGTCTACACCCATAGTTTCCATAGCTCCGGGCGGGGGTGAACGATGTCGCCTCCCGCCTGTGAGAGGAGATCCGTCCTGACAGTAATCTCCCAGAGGGAGCCATCTAGGAGGGAAATCAGGTCTGAGAACCAAACTCGACCTGGCCAGTACGGGGCAACTAAAAGAAGTCAAACCCCATCCCGGCGCACTCTCGCCAGAACTCCCGGGAGCAGAGCGATCAGGGAAAAAAGCGTACAGACGTAGCCTCGGCCATGTCTGTACCATGGCATCCAGCCTCAAGGGACCAGAGGGGACATTGCGCATTCTTGTGAGTTGCAAGAGGTCCACCTAAGCCTGGCCAAAGATTCTCCAGATGTGCATCACCATCCATTCCCCGGGCCTCGGTCCCTGCCTCGAAAGGACGTCTGCTCCCACATTGAGATGCTCAGGGATGTAAACTGCTCTCAGCGAGAGGAGTTTCCCCGGGGACCACACAAGTATCTGGTGCGCCAGCTTGTACAAGAGGCGCGAACTCGCTGTGTTGTCGGTGCGCACCAACACATGGTGATCTCTTAGGTCTGGGAGAAAGTGTCTCAGAGTCTGAAACACGGCCAACATCTCCAGGCAATTGATGTGCCAAGTGAGATGATGGCCCCTCCACAGACCACGGGCCGAGCGGCCACTCATGACCGTTCCCCAGCCAGTGAGGGATGCATCCATCGCAAGCGTGACACGGCGACAAGGAGCTCCCAACACCGGGCCCTGATTCAGAAACCAAGGTTTCCTCCACATGTCTAAGGCACGAAAGCATCGTTGCGTGACCTTGATCATGCAAAGCCGGTTTCCCCTCGGGAAGAATCCCTTGGTTTTGAGCCACCACTGAAGGGGTCTCATGTACAGCAGGCCAAAAGGAATTATGTTGGACGCAGCTGCCATCAGACCCAGCAGTTTCTGGAACTGCTTTACAGTGAGTGACCAGCCTTCTGTTACTCTCGCGACTTCTGTGAGGATTGACTCGACACAAGCAGGAGACAAACGTGCCTGCATCGTGGAGGAATCCCACACCACGCCTAGATAAGTGGTTCTCTGTAATGGAGAAATCACACTCTTCTTGGCGTTTAGTCTTAACCCCAGCACTTTCATGTGTGACAGAACAACATCTCGATGTTAAACCGCCATCTGATCGGACTGGGCCAAAATCAGCCAGTCGTCGATGTAGTTGAGTATGCGGATGCCCTGGAGTCTCCGAAGAGCCAGAGCTGCATCCACACACTTCGTGAAAGTGCAGGGTGAGAGTGCAAGGCCGAAAGGAAGAACCCGATATTGGTATGCTTCGCCCCTGAAAGCAAACCTCAGGAACTTCCTGTGTTCGGGAAGGATGGAGTCGTGAAATGTCGGTACCGCTACAATGTCGGGCGGTGACTGAGAGGTATGCTCGCTGAGGACCGCTGTGCCCTGAAGCACCAGAGGTGGCAGGGTTGGCAAAGCGATCCCCTGGGGACACTGAGGAGAGACGGGCACCGTATGATGAGGTGTTAACCACTCTTCCCCAGAGGGGACTGTCCCCATCGGCCTTCCACAATGGTCAGGGCTTTTTGGCCGAACTCTTCTTAGCCTGCAAGACCACCCTCAGATCAGTCTTGAGCTTAGAAGAGCCCGGCCTAGAGCGTCGATGTGGCCCGCGGTCCCTACCACTGGGGGGAGCACGCGAGGTGACGCTCTGCTTTTGGGCCTCCCTGTATGAGGAACTAGTATGCCCTGAGCTGGAGCACGGCGAGGAAGGAACCGCTGAAACGCCGCGGCTTGTCGTCGCGCCTCCTGGTGTCTGTCAATGACTGTATCGACAGCACCGCCGAACAGACCCGAAGGCACGAGCGGGGCGTCCATGAGGAAGACCCTGTCCTTTTCTTTGATGCTGGACAGGGTCAGCCACAGGTGCCTCTCCGCAGCCACTACAGCTGCCATAGACCTGCCGATGGCACGGGCCGTCTCCTTGGTGGCGCGGAGAGACAAATCAGCGGTTCTGCGGAGCTGGGCGATGTCATCAGGCCGAGCCCCCTCGCCTTCATCCAGCTCCTTGAGCAGGTCGGCCTGGTAAGCTTGCAACACACCCATAGTGTGGAGGCATGCACCAGCCTGACCTGCTGCTGCATACCCCTTGCCCAACAGAGCCGACGTGGTCTTAAGCAGTCTGCAGGGCAAGGTCGGAGTCTTCAAAGACGATGCCGCATCGGGGGACAGATAGCTCGCAAGCGTCATGTTCCACCCGGGACATTGCTTTCTACGCGTGCTCTGACAGCCCCGCCACGTTGGTGTAATGAGCGGCAGACGGGCTGTAGAGACGCGCAGAGAAAGGTTTTCCCCATGACCTCGACACCTCGGTGTGGAGGTCAGGGAAAAACGGAAGACTTGGGCGTGGAGGTGGTGGCCGAGACCGCAGAAAGCGCTCATCCAATTTGCTTCTCTGCGGTTCCAGATTTAGAGTAGCCATGACGCGAGTGACCACCTCCAGCAGCTCCTCATACTGGGGAGAATGAGGGGTTGAATCCTCATCGACGCTCTCCACATCCACCTCTTCGGAGGAGGATAGAAGGAGAGCCGCGCCCTCTCCCCTGGGGGAAGAAACCGCAGAGCGGGCTTCCGATCCCAGAGTGCGGGCAGCGGCTCCAATTGCGATCCCCACGAGTGCAATCGCCGCTCCGCCTCAATGGAAGCGGGACCAGACCCGCGAGGAATGCTGGTGAAGGCTCCCTCCTCAAAGAACGCCTTCCGGGAGCGGAGCAAACGCAAAGACATGCGCTCACAATGCGGGCAACCAGCCTCCTCGAGGGCTGATGCCGCATACTCTGCTCCCATGCAGACAACACACAAGCTGTGTGTATCCTCACTCGTGATGAAACGAGAGCAAGGAGGGACACACCGCTTGTAATGTTGCTGCTTATTTTCACCCTTCTTAGACATTTTGACAGACAGACAAACAATCACTCTCAAAAAGAACGCTGTGCAAACTGGCACGAAAAACGGAGAGTGACATGCACACAGAGCACTTGCTGAAGAGAGAAAGCTGACGCTGTTCTATCCGGACGTGCTTTTAAGCTTCCTGGTTGGTGACGTCATCACGCCGGTGACGTCCCTCGATTCCATTGGACTGATTGCACACATGATTCAGAGCGTGGTCACGCTGGAGCAGTTCCCAAAGCGTTTCGACGCAGCGTCTGGTTCCCTTCAGGGAACTAGGGTTACATACGTAACCTGAGACGTTTTTTTTCTACTTATTAGAAATGGAGTCTACATACCCCGTTAAAATGTATTAATGTCCCATATCTCAAAAATGGTACAGTAAAATGGTTTCATTTGAGGTGTGCATATAGTATGGGACATCCTGAATAAGAACTGATCATTGTTTTTTCTACTTATTAGAAATGGAGTCTTTATACCCCTCTAAAGTGTAATAATGTCCTATATCTCAAAAATGCTACAGTAAAATGGTTTCATATGAGGTGTGT
Organism: Garra rufa; assembly: GCF_049309525.1. Lineage (NCBI taxonomy): Eukaryota > Metazoa > Chordata > Actinopteri > Cypriniformes > Cyprinidae > Garra > Garra rufa. The sequence continues at coordinate 42,045,658 of NC_133374.1, forward strand.
ATATAGTATGGGACGTCCTGAATAAGAACTGATCATTGTTCCCTTCCGGGAACTCGAGCCGCGTCAGGAACGCTATGGGGAACGCCATTGGCGGGCCGCACTCTGAATCATGTCTACAACTAATGAACGACGGGGGTGACGTCACAGGCGCGGTGACGTCACTGACCAGGAAGTATAAAGCACGTGTGTTTGAAGCCGGCGGCAGCTTTTGTCATTCAGCGAGAGCGCTCTGTGTCTGTCTGTTTATGCCATTTGCTGTTTTTCGTACCCAGTTTGGTACTCTTTCTTTTGAGTAAATGGCATCCAAGCAACCATTTAGAAAAGAGAGTTTGGTGGTGAAGCGCCCACATAAGCAGTGTGTCCCTCCTTGCCAACGCTTCATTGTTGGCGGGGATACACACAGCTTATGTGTGGTCTGCTTGGGAGTGGAGCACGCTCAGTCAGCCCTCGAAAAGGCTGGCTGTGAGCACTGTGACCGTCTGCCGGTGCACGTACTTCGCTCCCGGAAAGCCCTCTTCGAGGAGGGGGCTTTCACCAGCGTGCCCCGTGGGTCTGGCCCCGCTTCCGTCGAGGCGGAGCGGCGGCTGCACTCGTGGGGCTCGCAGCTCGATCTGCTGGAGGGTATGGAGACGGGTGACCCCCTATCTCCGCCCTCACTCAGCGGATCAAGCGACCTCCTCCTGGATGCGGAAGCCCGCGCTGCGGTTTCTTCCCCCCGGGAGGAGGTCCCTGAGTTCCTCTTGTCTTCCTCTGAGGAGGTTGACATCGAAAGTGTTCATGAGGAATCTCAACCACCACCACGCTCGCCTCACTACGAGGAGCTCGTAGAGGTGCTGACGAATGCGGTTGCCAAGCTGAACATCTCTTGGCCCGCAGAACAGAGTAAAACCTATGAGCCGCAGCGAAGTCGATTAGATGATCGCTTCCTGCGGACAAAGTCAGCACCTCCAAAACGGAGCCTTCCCTTCTTCCCCGATCTCCACCAAGAACTCTCGAGATCGTGGGAGAAGCCATACTCCTCCCGTCTTTTCTCCCCCGCTGAAAATTATGGAAACGTGGGGGGGGGGCGGAGGAGAGTGGCTATAGGGCGATGCCACGGGTCGAACAGACGCTTGCGGGCTATCTGTCCCCCGGTTCGGCATCGTCCTTGAAGGCTCCGTCCTTGCCCACCAGGCCCCTTAAAGTTACATCTGGCTTGATGGGCAAGGCATACACGGCAGCAGGTCAAGCAGAGGCGTGCCTTCACACCATGGGCATCCTGCAAGCCTACCAGGCTGACCTGCTGAAGGAGTTCAGCAGCGGCGAGGAAGTTAGCGTCACAGAGATGCAAAAGACTGCAGATCTCGCTCTCCGCGCCACCAAGGAGGCTGCCCGTGCTGTGGGGCGGTCTATGGCAGCCCTGGTGGCCGCGGAGAGGCATCTCTGGCTGACCCTGTCCGACGTTAAAGAGAAGGACAGGGTCACGCTTCTGGACGCCCCCCTGCAACCCTCTGTCCTCTTTGGTGCCTCGGTTGATACCGTGGTAGCCAGGCACCAGGAGGCCCGTAAGCAGGCGGCGGCGTTCAGAACTTTTCTTCCTCGCCGCGTGTTCTCCTCTGAGGCTGCTGCACCATCCAAGAAGCAGCCTCAGCCGTGTACGAGCTCCTACCGTGAGGCACAAAAGCAGAGCGTTGCCGCCCGTGCTCCCCCGGCCCAGCCTAGGGGACCCGGAAAGCAACGCTCTAAGTCGGGGGCCTCTAAGAAGAAGAGGCCCGACCTGAGGGTCGTCCTCCAATCGAAGAGGTCCTCGGCTAAACGGCCCTGACGGTTGTGGCTCAGGGCCGTTGAGGGCAGCCCCTCTCGAGGGGGTTTGCACCGTACCTTCAGGTGCGGGTTTCAAACCCCCTCGGGGCCCTCAGGAGATTTGTCAGCTAACCCTGCCAGTGTTACAGGGCACGGCGATCTCCCGCGAACATCCTCTAGCTGTTCCGCCCGGAAACGTAGCGGCCCTGGAGAGTTCGCAGCCCCCACGGGGGTCTTTCGAGGAGCTAGTTCAGGAACTTCCTGCCAGTTCGCTGTTACAGGTCTCCGAATTAGTTCCTCAAATAAATCCAGACACCAGTCTCGAGAGGCTGGTACCCTTAGTAAACTTTCTGGCAGCGTGGAAACTACTGCCAAAAGTTTCAGATTGGGTCCTGCGTACTGTAGAGAAAGGTTATGCTATTCAGTTCGGCGCCACGCCGCCACCTTTCAGCGGGGTATTTCCAACTCTAGTAAGCCCCGAGCAGGGTCTGGTAATGGAACAGGAAGTAGAAACTCTTCTGAGGAAGGAGGCCATCGAGGTGGTCCCTCCTCAAGACAGGGAATCCGGGTTCTACAGCCGGTACTTCATTGTTCCGAAGAAGGATGGGGGGCTTCGGCCCATTTTAGATCTCAGGCTTCTAAATCGCTCTGTCAAGAAACTGAAATTCAAAATGCTTACAGTCAGACAGGTCGTGTCACAAATCAGGTCCGAGGACTGGTTTGTCACGATAGATCTAAAAGACGCTTACTTTCACGTCTCCATCCTTCTTCAGCACAGGAAGTATCTCAGGTTCGCTTTCAGGGGCAAAGCTTACCAATACAGAGTGCTTCCTTTCGGCCTAGCTCTCTCACCCCGAACTTTCACGAAGTGTGTGGATGCTGCGCTGGCTCCACTGCGACTCCAGGGCATCCGCATACTCAACTACATAGACGACTGGCTCATCCTAGCCAGTTCGGAGCAGTTAGCGGTTCAGCATCGAGGTGCTGTTCTCGCTCACATGAAAGAGTTGGGGTTGAGACTCAACGCCAAGAAAAGTGTGCTTTCTCCACTACAGAGGACCACTTACTTAGGCGTAGTGTGGGATTCGATCTCCATGCAGGCACGTATGTCTCCTGCCCGGATCGATTCCATACTGACTGCGGTAAACGCAGTAAAGCTAGGCCAGTCACTCACTGTCAAACAGTTCCAAGTACTGTTAGGTCTTATAGCGGCCGCTTCCAACGTGATACCTTTTGGACTGCTGCACATGAGACCACTTCAGTGGTGGCTCAGAACCAGGGGGTTCTCCCCGAGGGGAAACCCGCTGCACAAGATCAAGGTCACGCGGCGCTGCCTACGTGCCTTGGCCATGTGGAGGAAACCCTGGTTCCTCTCTCAGGGACCGGTTCTGGGAGCTCCTGGTCGCCGCATCACGCTAGCGACAGATGCTTCCCTTACCGGTTGGGGGGTGGTCATGAGTGGCCGCTCAGCCCAAGGCCTATGGAGCATTCACCATCTCTCGTGGCACATAAACCGCTTAGAGATGCTGGCTGTATTCCTGGCTCTAAAGAGATTTCTCCCAGACCTAAGAAACCGTCATGTGCTGGTCCGCACAGACAGCACTGCGGTGGTTTACTATATAAACCACCAGGGAGGACTCCGCTCACGCCCCTTATACAAGCTGGCGTACCGGATACTCCTTTGGTCGCAAGAGAAATTTCTCTCCCTGAGAGCAGTCCATATTCCTGGACATCTGAATGTGGGGGCAGACGTCCTGTCGAGGCAGGGGTCGAGGCCCGGGGAATGGATGCTTCACCCAGAGGTCGTGAAGCAGATCTGGAGAGTGTTTGGCCAGGCACAGGTGGACCTTTTCGCGACTCGAGAGACATCGCAATGTCCCCTCTGGTACTCTCTAGTTCCTCCAGCTCCATTGGGGCTGGATGCCATGGCACAGACGTGGCCGAGGCTGCGTCTGTACGCCTTTCCCCCGATCGTTCTGCTCCCGGGAGTTCTGGAACGGGTCCGTCAGTTTCAAGTACGGCTGCTACTCGTAGCCCCGTACTGGCCGTCCCGAGTGTGGTTCTCGGACCTGGTATCTCTCCTAGACGGGTCTCCGTGGGAGATTCCCGTCAGGAGGGACCTTCTGTCTCAGGCTGGGGGCGCGATATGCCACCCCCACCCAGAGAGTTGGAAGTTATGGGTGTGGCCCCTGAGGGGGCACAACTCATAGGAGCGGGTCTCTCAACCGAGGTTGTTGAGACCCTTCTCCAATCCAGAGCTCCCTCTACGAGGAAACTGTATGGCCTTAAGTGGAACTTATTTGCGAGATGGTGCCGCGAGCGCCACCTAGACCCAGTCAACTGCCCGGTTGGTACAGTTCTGGAGTTCTTACAGTCTCGCCTCTCCACAGGGCTAGCTCACTCCACTCTGAAGGTATACGTGGCGGCCATAAGTGCCTACCACGCCCCTTTAGGTGGCCTCTCAGTAGGTAGAGAGCCCTTGGTCATACGGTTCCTCCGCGGTGCACTCAGGCTGAGGCCTCGAGTGACACCGAGGGTCCCCACGTGGGACCTGGCTGTGGTACTAGAAGCTCTATGTAAGCCTCCATTCGAGCCCATAGAGGAGTCTACGGACCGCGTTCTAACAATTAAGACAGCGCTCCTACTAGCACTCACCTCTCTCAAGAGAGTTGGGGACCTGCAGGCCCTTTCAGTGGCCCAGTCTCATTTAGAGTTCGCCCCTGGGATGGCCAAGGCCTTCCTTTATCCCAGGGTCGGGTACGTCCCGAAGGTCCCCTCTCTAGCACCGCAGCCCATAACGCTTCAGGCGTTCTATCCTCCTCCGTTCGCGGAGCCGGATCACAGGAAGCTAAATTGCATGTGCCCTGTCAGAGCCCTAGACACATACGTCCACAGAGCTGCCACGTGGCGTAGAACAGAGCAACTGTTTGTCTGTTATGGCCCCCCAAAGAGAGGGGGCCCGGCCTCAAAGCCTACTATTAGTAGATGGATCATTGATGCCATAGCTACTGCTTACGAGTCCTCTGGTCTCCCGTCTCCACTGGGACTTAAGGCTCACTCTACTCGAGGTCTGTCGGCCTCGAGGGCTCTGACAGCAGGTGTCCCAATACAGGACATCTGCAATGCTCCGGGTTGGTCCTCGCCCCTAACATTCGTTAGGTACTACGAACTTGACCTCAGAGCCGCTCCAGGCTCAGCTGTACTCTCGGCCTAGTGCGCTAGGCCTAGAGGGTCAGCCACCTCCCTAGCCAGGAGGAGACTTCTCAAGGCGCATTCTTTCTGCGGAAAGAAGAGAAGTCACTTTTCGCCACTAAAGAGATCTGCACCCTTAACCTTTTGTCCGTGGAAGACTAGACAAAAGCTCTTTCAGTCCCTCTTGTCCTGGCAGAACCCCCAGACAAAGGACTAAGACTCCTCGTGAGCCCGAGGGCCGAGGAGTGCCTCTCGCACTGGCTGGCGAACCAGGCAGAGGTCACGGTTCTCGTGTGCCTGAGGGCCGAGAACTGCACAGCCCTCTTGTCCACGTAATGCTAGACAATGGCTTAATTCTCCTCGTGTTCTGACGCAGGATGCTATCAGACCGAGTGTATTTCGGTCCCTCTGGTTTCTGGCCTTTCCCAGACCAAGGACTAAGACTCCTCGTCTGCCTTCAAATAAGGCCGAGGAGTGCCTCATGCACTGGCTGGCTACCAGGCAGAGGCCCCTACTGTCTTCCCCGTGAGCCCGAGGGCCGGGGATTGCAGTGCCCTCTTGTCCGCGTAATGCTAGACAATGGCTTATTCCCTCACGTCCTGGCAGAGCTCCAGGCCGAGCCTTGGATCCCTCTTGTTCTGGCTGAACCCCCAGACAAAGGATCACCCTCTCCTCGTGTGCCCGAGGGCCGAGGAGCCTCCTGAGGTCGAGTTCACATTCCTCGTGGGTCTACGGACCGAGGACTTCCCACACCATCTGTCCGCCGAGTGCTAGACAGTGGTCATTCGGTCCCTCTTGTTCTGGCTAACTCCCAGACAAAGGACTAAGACTCTGCGTGTGCCTGAGGGCTGCGGAGTACCTCTCGTTCTGGCTGGCGACCAGACAGAGGAAGACTACCATTCCTCGTGTGCCCGAGGGCCGAGGACTCGGGGCCTTCTTGTCCGCGTAATGCTAGACAAGGGCTCTCTCTTTTTCCACCCTGGTTGAGCAGACACTCGCAGGGCTCGGAAATTATGGGGGCGTTGGTAGTCTCGTTCCCCATAGCGTTCCTGACGCGGCTCGAGTTCCCGGAAGGGAACGTCTCGGGTTACGTATGTAACCTTAGTTCCCTGAGGGAACGAGACGCCGCGTCTCGGACCATAATTCCCGCCCCTGCGGCGCTCGCTTCATTCCTAAGAGCTGCCGCCGGCTTCAAACGCACGTGCTTTATACTTCCTGGTCAGTGACGTCACCGCGCCTGTGACGTCACCCCCGTCGTTCATTGGTTGTAGACATGATTCAGAGTGCGGCCCGCCAATGGCGTTCCCCATAGCGTTCCTGACGCGGCGTCTCGTTCCCTCAGGGAACTAAGGTTACATACGTAACCCGAGACGTTTTTTTCTACTTATTAGAAATGGGGTCAATATACCCCTCTAAAGTGTAATAATGACACATATCTCAAAAATGGTACAGTAAAATGGTTTCATTTGAGGTGTGTATATAATATGGGACGTCCTGAATAAGAACTGATCATTGTTTTTTTCTACTTATTAGAAATGGGGTCAATATACCCCTCTAAAGTGTAATAATGTCCTATATCTCAAAAATGGTACAGTAAAATGGTTGTATTTGAGGTGTGTATATTGTATGGGACATCTTGAATAAGAACTGATCATTGCTTTTTTCTACTTATTAGAAATGGAGTCTTTATACCCCTCTAAAGTGTAATAATGTCCTATATCTCAACAATGCTACAGTAAAATGGTTTCATTTGAGGTGTGTATATAGTATGGGACGTCCTGAATAAGAATTGATCATTGTTTTTTTTCTACTTATTAGAAATGGAGTCTACATACCCCGTTAAAATGTATTAATGTCCCATATCTCAAAAATGGTACAGTAAAATGGTTTCATTTGAGGTGTGTATATAGTATGGGACGTCCTGAATAAGAATGATCATTGTTTTTTTCTACTTATTAGAAATGGAGTCAATATACCCCTCTAAAGTGTAATAATGACCCATATCTCAAAAATGGTACAGTAAAATGGTTTCATATGAGGTGTGCATATAGTATGGGACGTCCTGAATAAGAACTGATCATTGTTTTTTTCTACTTATTAAAAATGGGGTCAATAAACCCCTCTAAAGTGTAATAATGACCCATATCTCAAAAATGCTACAGTAAAATGGTTTCATATGAGGTGTGCATATAGTATGGGACGTCCTGAATGAGAACTGATCATTGTTTTTTTCTACTTATTAGAAATGGGTTTTTTATACCCCTCTAAAGTGTAATAATGACCCATATCTCAAAAATGGTACAGTAAAATGGTTTTATATGAGGTGTGCATATAGTATGGGACGTCCTGAATAAGAACTGATCATTGTTTTTTTCTACTTATTAAAAATGGGGTCAATAAACCCCTCTAAAGTGTAATAATGACCCATATCTCAAAAATGCTACAGTAAAATGGTTTCATATGAGGTGTGCATATAGTATGGGACGTCCTGAATGAGAACTGATCATTGTTTTTTTCTACTTATTAGAAATGGGTTTTTTATACCCCTCTAAAGTGTAATAATGACCCATATCTCAAAAATGCTACAGTAAAATGGTTTCATATGAGGTGTGCATATAGTATGGGACGTCCTGAATGAGAAATGATCATTGTTTTTTTCTACTTATTAGAAATGGGGTCAATAAACCCCCTTAAAATGTAATAATGTCCCATATCTCAAAAATGCTACAGTAAAATGGTTTCATATGAGGTGTGCATATAATATGGGATGTCCTGAATAAGAGATGATTATTGTTTTTTTCTACTTATTTGAAATGGGGTCAGTATACCCCTGTAAAGTGTAATAATGTCCTTTATCTCAAAAATGGTACAGTAAAATGGTTTCATATGAGGTGTGCATATAATATGGGACGTCCTGAATAAGAACTGATCATTGTTTTTTTCTACTTATTAGAAATGGGGTCAATATACCCCTCTAAAGTGTAATAGTGACCTATATCTAAAAAATGCTACAGTAAAATGGTTTCATATGAGGTGTGCATATAATATGGGACGTCCTGAATAAGAACTGATCATTGTTTTTTTCTACTTATTAGAAATGGGGTCAATATACCCCTCTAAAGTGTAATAGTGACCCATATCTCAAAAATGCTACAGTAAAATGGTTTCATATGAGGTGTGCATATAGTATGGGACGTCCTGAATAAGAGATGATCATTGTTTTTTTCTACTTATTTGAAATGGGGTCAGTATACCCCTGTAAAGTGTAATAATGTCCTTTATCTCAAAAATGGTACAGTAAAATGGTTTCATATGAGGTGTGCATATAATATGGGACGTCCTGAATAAGAACTGATCATTGTTTTTTTCTACTTATTAGAAATGGGGTCAATAAACCCCGTTAAAATGTAATAATGTCCCATATCTCAAAAATGCTACAGTAAAATGGTTTCATATGAGGTATGCATATAGTATGGGACGTCCTGAATGAGAACTGATCATTGTTTTTTTCTACTTATTAGAAATGGGTTTTTTATACCCCTCTAAAGTGTAATAATGTCCTTTATCTCAAAAATGGTACAGTAAAATGGTTTCATATGAGGTGTGCATATAATATGGGACGTCCTGAATAAGAACTGATCATTGTTTTTTTCTACTTATTAGAAATGGGGTCAATATACCCCTCTAAAATGTAATAATGACCCATATCTCAAAAATGCTACAGTAAAATGGTTTCATATGAGGTGTGCATATAATATGGGACGTCCTGAATAAGAGATGATCATTGTTTTTTTCTACTTATTAGAAATGGAGTCAATATACCCATCTAAAGTGTAATAATGACCCATATCTCAAAAATGCTACAGTAAAATGGTTTCATATGAGGTGTGTATATAGTATGGGACGTCCTGAATG
>NC_133374.1:42055046-42074739 GCF_049309525.1 Garra rufa
TGAAAAGTCGGTGTTTAAAATAAAGCTCTTAATTTTCATTGATGACTGCAGTATTATTAGGGGTTAAGAAAGTCTTAATTATGATTTCCAGGTTGTTTTAAATGTGGGACTAAAAGGCAAGAATTGCGATGACACTTTATAAGGCTATCCGTTGAATAAATATGAGCGCTGCACGTTTCAAAGTCAGCTGTGGCACTGCTTTGTGTACCATTCTGATAGCGCCTCCTGCTGGAAGAGAATGATCTGACATTTTTAATCAGATCATACGTCTGCTGTTGTCAAAAAGACCAATGTAAAAAAAAAAACAATCTATGGTTTTAAGCAGCAAACACGTAGAGTTGTAAATGTGAACTGATGGATCGACAAGACAATGTGTTATACAAATTTAAACAATTAAGGCAGTAAATATATGTTTATAAATATAATTATAAATATAATTTTATAAATATAGTTAATATAATACTTGATTGAAAATAATTGTTTAAATGAATATAAGAATTGATACTTTTGATTCTTGAAGGCTGGAATGTGAAGTTTATAATTTAAGAAATCTTTTTTGTTTTGTGAAACCTGCATCTGAATTGTAAATCATGCTTTTTACAGTCATTTTATTTATTAATTTATTTATTAATTTATGTTTTGTTCAGGCCTTTAAAAATATATTTAAAATGTCTAGAATTTAAGATAAAATATGCTGCAGATACCCTGGTCTCGCAAAAACCATAAATAGTTTTTTATATATAATTGTCCAGACCTCGGCTGGTGAGCAGGGTTCATTATGTCAGTATTTTGTCCTGTCCTGTTCTGTTTTCCTAGTGTTTTCCCCCTATGTTTCTAGTGTAATGGTTTAGTCTTTGTCTCCCTCCCCTATGGATGATGTTACATGTCCTCGGTTTATGCTCCTGGTTTTTGTTTGTTTGTATCATTTCAGTGTTTTGTTAAATAAACTTTGTTTAAATTCATTTATTCCGGTTCTCCTCCTCCATCTCCACTCCTCAACCCACCAGACTGTGACAGAACAACGGACCCAAACAGAAGATGAATTGGGCTGAGGAAAAACTGTGGAGACTGCGGCAGGGCGGCCGAACGTTGGAGCGATATGTGGAGGAGTTCCTCGAGCTTTCACATCAGGTGGGCTGGCCCGATGCTTCACTCGGTGCTGTGTTTATTTTGGGACTGGATGATGAGATTATTCGCTGCGATCTTCCTGCCTGTCAATTCCTCTTGGGCGAGCTAGTCAATATCATTCTGTTTTTAAATGGGTCTGATTTCGAAGTCGAAGAAATTCGTCCGATCAGTCCGACTAAGTCTCATCATCCAGCCCCCTCTGCGGCACAGCACATCGCGCCAGCCCTCCATAAGCCAGGACCCCCCACATACCGTGCCAACGGTTCGCATCGCCAGCCCAGTCTCCTATCCCCTGTCGTCCTCCAAAGCTCCACCGCTGTCCTCAGCCCGATGCGGCCGGCCTCATCCCCACGCTCTAATCCGCCGGCCGCCACCCTCAGCCCAGTGTCTCAGGCTTCCTCTCCGCGTTCAAGCCCGTCAGCCGCCATGCTAGCATCAGCTCACAAAATGGCTGCCATGCCAGAGTCTGCAAGCAAGATGGCTGCCACGCCAGAGTCTGCAAGCAAGATGGCTGCCACGCCAATGTCTGCAAGTAAGATGGCTGCCACGACAGAGTCTGCAAGCAAGATGGCTGCCATGTCAGAGTCTGCTCACCAGTTGGCCGCCATTTTAGTATCTGCTCTCAAGAAGGCTGCCATGCCAGAGTCTGCACACAAGATGGCCTCCGTTCCTGAGTTCCCGGCCAAGATGGCCGCCAAGCCTGAGTCCCCGGCCAAGACGGCCGCCGTTCCTGAGTTCCCGGCCAAGATGGCCGCCAAGCCTGAATCCTGGCCAAGATGGCCGCCGTTCCTGAGTTCCCGGCCAAGATGGCCGCCAAGCCTGAGTCCCGGCCAAGATGGCCGCCGTTCCTGAGTTACCGGCCAAGATGGCCGCCAAGCCTGAGTTCCCGGCCAAGATGGCCGCCGTTCCTGAGTTCCCGGCCAAGATGGCCGCCAAGCCTGAGTTCCCGCCAAGATGGCGGCCAAGCCTGAATCCTGACCAAGATGGCCGTTGATCCTGAGTCCCCAGCCAAGATGGCCGCCAAGTCTGAATCTGCACCCAAGACGGCTACCGCCAAGTCAGAGTCTCGCTGGTTCCGCCCAGCCTCCCAGAGTCTCCGCTGGTTCCGCCCAGCCTCCCTGAGTCTCCGCTGGTTCCGCCCAGCCTCCCTGAGTCTCCACTGGTTCCGCCCAGCCCTCCAGTGACCGCGCCACCAGAGCGCCCTCCAGTGACCGCTCGCCCAGAGCTTGCTCCTTCAGTGTCTCCGCTGGAGATGCCCAGCCTCCTGAATCTCCGCTGGGTCGTCCAGCCGTCCAGAGCCGCTCCTCAAGAGCGCCGTCCAGAGCCCGCTCCTCAAGAGCGCCGTCCAGAGCCTGCTCCTCAAGAGCCAGCGCGCCCTCCAGAGCCGGAGCTCTCTCCTGCGCGCCCTCCGGAGCCGGAGCTCTCTCCTGCGCGCCCTCCGGAGCCGGAGCTCTCTCCTGCGCGCCCTCCGGAGCCGGAGCTCTCTCCTGCACGCCCTCCGGAGCCGGAGCTCTCTCCTGCGCGCCCTCCAGAGCCGGAGCTCTCTCCTGCGCGCCCTCCAAAGCCGGAGCTCTCTCCTGCGTGCCCTTCCGTGCTCTCCTGGGTGGACTATGCCCTAGGTTCCCCCAAGAAAATTTTTTTTTGGGGGGGGGGCTACTCCCCTGATCAGCTATGGCCACCTGGACTGTTTACCCGGCCATGGCCACCTGGACTGTTTACCCAGCCATGGCCACCTGGACTGTTTACCCGGCCATGGCTTCCTGAGCCCCCAGATCCACCATGGCCTCCCGGACTGCTTACCCGGCCATGGCTTCCTGAGCCCCCAGATCCGGCTTGGCCTCCTGAACTATTTACCCGGCCATGGCTTCCTGATCCCCCAGACCTGCTATGGCCTATTGGACTGTATGCCCAGGGCACCCACCCTCCCTCCCCAATGGATGTTAGATGGCGTGAGACGCGCCTTTTGGGGAGGGGGGTGTAATGTCAGTATTTTGTCCTGTCCTGTTCTGTTTTCCTAGTGTTTTTCCCCCTATGTTTCTAGTGTAATGGTTTAGTCTTTGTCTCCCTCCCCTATGGATGATGTTACATGTCCTCGGTTTATGCTCCTGGTTTTTGTTTGTTTGTATCATTTTCAGTGTTTAATAAACTTTGTTTATATTCATTTATTCCGGTTCTCCTCCTCCATCTCCACTCCTCAACCCACCAGACTGTGACACATTACTGGACCTCGAGCCGTTTTAGTTGAAGACCCCTGCACTATAGTAATGATAATATTTATAATAATATGTTGAATTTGATAGTTGTCTCTGACGTTGTCCTACAACAACATTAAAATAGTGTAGATTAGTGTACAATGTTTTATATTTATTTTATAGTTATATTAGATTTTTTTTAAGTAACACAATAGTTACTTTGCCTGGTAATTAGTTACTTTTATAATGATGTAACTCAGTTACTATTTGTGAGAAGTAACTAGTAACTATAACTAATTACTTTTTTAAAGGTAAGTTCCCCACACTGATTAAAATTATCCAACATTATCAAGATGAATTTGTTCTGACTCATTTAAACTCTTGTCATATTTTATTACCATTTTCTAAACTATAGCAAATAAACTGTGACAATGTGAGAAATTTTCAAGGTGTCTTAATAAATTTTGATTTGACTGTGTCTGTTTGATAAAATGAAGTTAACAAACTACCATTATACATATTATTTTAATTTCCGTACCCAATATTTTACTAATTTACCAGTAAATTAAAAATTATCGGTACTCGGAATCGGCAAATACCAAAAATAGAAGTATCGGTATCGGACTTGTCACAGAGTGGGTCAGAGACGTGCGGATCCAATTGCAGCATTTATTGAGAAATGTCGACAGGCCAGAATAATCACCAGAAAACAGGAACAACGTAGGTAATCCGGGAAACAGTTCGATAGACAGGCAATGGTCGCAATGGCAGGTAGCAGGAATCGTCAACGGGGTACACAGTCCAGAGTCATACACAGATAAACCAACACAGAGAAACACGCTTAGAATTACGACCATAGGAACAATAAGACTTCGCAAGGTGGCTGTGTGTGTGAGTGGCTTAAATGCATGTGGGTAAATGATAAACAGGTGTATGCAGCAATCAGTTCAGTGGGAAACAAGGAGCAGCTGTGTGCAGTGATTGGTGCAGTGGCTTATGGGGATTGAAGTCCAGAATGTGTGTGCAAGAGTTCATGATGAGATAGACCAGATACGTGACAGAGCCCCTCCCCAAGGAGCGGCTTCCAGACGCTCTAACCACATAATACAACCTGGAGGGTGGTGGAGCGGAGGTGGAACAGGGGGAGGGATGGAGGGCCAGGTCCATGTAGGGGTACTGGAACCACGAACTGAGGCGGAGCCGACGGAGGGAGAAGCCATGGTGGGGGAAGGGTTGGCTCCTGCATGGGGCCGACCGACGGAGGTGGAGCCGGTGGAGCCCGAGGCGGAACCGGAGAGTCGATGGTCCTAGGTGACACCGAGGATCCGGAGGGCCAAGGCGGAGCCCAAGGCTCTGGCGACCCCGGCGGAGATGGAGGTCCGGAGGTACGCAGCGGAGCCGGAGTGACAGAGGATCGAGGCTGTGCCCACGGGAGGGAGGAGGTCCACAGAGCCGGCAGGACGGAGTGACGAGGCGCAGCCGGAGGAGTAGAGTCCAGAGGCGAAGGTGGGGCGACGACTGACCGGGGCGGAGCCGGAGAGACGATGGAGCCCGGAGGAGCTGGTGGGCCGATGGCCGACAACGGAGACGAGGGAGCACAGAGCCGGGGTGGAGCCGCAGGGTCGGAGGACCGAGGTGGAGTCCAGGACTCTGAGACTGGAGGTGATGGTGAGGGATCCTTCAGTCTGGACACCGATGGAGACTGGCAGTCCCACGGCAAGTCCTCTGCACCGAAGGTGGGATGTGGGTGAGCAGAGGGACTGTCAGGAGACAGAGGTGGCGGGACTGGAGCAGCAGGGAGGGTGGGTGGGAACAGTCCATGCATGAGCTCCGTGACCAGAACCGGGCAGACAGGAATCTCAGGACGACTGGATGGAACCAGCGGAGTCTCTGGAAGGCTGGGCGGAACCAGCGGAGGCTCTGAAAGGCTTGGCGGAACCAGCGGAGTCTCTGAAAGGCTTGGCGGAACCAGCGGAGTCTCTGGAAGGCTGGGCGGAACCAGCGGAGTCTCTGGAAGGCTGGGCTGAACCAGCGGAGTCTCTGGAAGGCTGGGCGGAACCAGCGGAGTCTCTGGAAGGCTGGGCGGAACCAGCGGAGTCTCTGGAAGGCTGTCTTGAGGAGCGGGCTCTGGACGACGCTCTTGTGAAGCGGGCTCTGGACGACGCTCTTGTGAAGCGGGCTCTGGACGACGCTCTTGAGGAGCGGGCTCTGGACGACGCTCTTGAGGAGCGGGCTCTGGACGACGCTCTTGAGGAGCGGGCTCTGGAGAACTGGACGACCCCAGTGGAGACTCAGGAGGGCTGGGCGTCTCCAGCGGAGACTCTGGAAGAGCAGGCTCTGAGCGAGCGGTCACTGGAGGGCGCTCTGGTGGCACGGTCTCTGGAGGGCGCTCTGGCAGCGGAGATTTTGACTTGGGGGTAGCCATCTTGTGCTGTGGCTCAACCTCACCCACAGTAAATGGAGAGCCACACAACAAAAGAGCCAGATCCATGTAATAGTGCAGAGTCCAGTCTGGTTCAAAATTTGGCATGTGGGAAGCCAATGGCTCTGAGAGTCCTCCACGAAAAAAAATCATTAGGCAAATCTCATCCATTGACGACAGATTTGCCAATTCGATGAAGGCCATGACATAATCCTCGATTGTCCGCTCACCCTGCTTGAGAAGCATGATCTGTACCGTTGGATTCATGCTGGAACCGAATGACACCATAAAGCCGCTGGATCCTTACTTGGCGAAGTCTTCTGTCACAGAGTGGGTCAGAGACGTGCGGATCCAATTGCAGCATTTATTGAGAAATGTCGACAGGCCAGAATAATCACCAGAAAACAGGAACAACGTAGGTAATCCGGGAAACAGTTCGATAGACAGGCAATGGTCGCAATGGCAGGTAGCAGGAATCGTCAACGGGGTACACAGTCCAGAGTCATACACAGATAAACCAACACAGAGAAACACGCTTAGAATTACGACCATAGGAACAATAAGACTTCGCAAGGTGGCTGTGTGTGTGAGTGGCTTAAATGCATGTGGGTAAATGATAAACAGGTGTATGCAGCAATCAGTTCAGTGGGAAACAAGGAGCAGCTGTGTGCAGTGATTGGTGCAGTGGCTTATGGGGATTGAAGTCCAGAATGTGTGTGCAAGAGTTCATGATGAGATAGACCAGATACGTGACAGGACTAGTACTGGAAAAAGTGGTATCAGTGCGTCCCTAATATATACACATACAGTATATAAAACATTTAACAGGTATCAGAGTATGTGAGCGGAGTGGAGCAGCAACAATTTCCCCTCAGCGCTCTGTGCATTTAATAATCACTCCGCTCCAGCTCCGCTCCGGGTTCACAATTTCCCGCTCCCGCTCCACTCCTCGCTTACTGATATCAGAAACACCGCTCCACTCCAAAAAAGAATTCAGTATGTTTGAAATGTAACAGTCCTGTTCATAACATATAATAAAATAAAATAACAGGAGAGTTTGGAACACTAGTGTGCAATCTTTGTTCCTACCACATGCCAAGCTAATAATTGTGAGCATTAAAAGAGTATAATTTCTGCTTTTTGCAGTGCAGAGTTTGTAATGAAAATAACAATACGTTTTCGTCAGTTATTTTACCTACGGATCTGCATTTCTTACAGAATTCTGCTCATTCGAAATCGTTACATTTGTTTTAATGCATTATTGACAGAGCGATTGCGTGTGAATACGTGTTGTACCTGTTTAAATCATGCTTGAATTCTTGCTTTATATGCAGTTATATTACGGACCGTTGCAATGAATTGTACTCATGATGGAGCGGTGGTAGAGCACTCTTGGAGCGAGTGAAAACCACGACGCTCAGACTTTTAAAAAATCCGCTCCTCCCTCCATTCAAAATCACACCGCTCCACTCCGCGCTCCACTCCCACTCTGCTCCGCTCACATACTCTGACAGGTATTATGAAAACATTTAATTAGCATAGGCATAAAAAAGACATGCACAAAACTGCTTGTATTACAAAAATGTATTTGGTATATTTTTCATTTACTTCCATAAACTATATTTAATATGCCTAATAATATAGTAAAATTTGATATGTATATCCTACATCTCTGCCACAATACCACATTACAGTAACTGTTACAACAGTAAATCCATTGTAAACATTGTTGATTTGTAGATTGAAAAGTATTCTAACAGGATTATTGTCGCACAATGTTTCTCCTGTTTTCTGCATTTCCTGTGTTGTTGAGAATGTCAGCACTGTTTCATCTTCGTCAGTGAGTAAATGCATGTTGTTATGAGCTCATGGTGCACTGTCTTTAGGCAGCGCTAATAACGGCCCGTGCAGTGTGGTTCAGTGCGGTTATGAATTCTTGTGCGCTAAAGAAATAGCAATGTATATGAGTTATCAAATTGTTGTTACTCATGTATTACCTCTACATCTGGCCTAAAATTTAGTGCTGTCACCTTGTGTTGACAGTGTAAAACTGCATGCAAATTAGGCTTGGCGGGCCATATATAATATATTTCAGTAGACAGGCTGTGGACCATTTGGAATTCATCCATGGTCCAGACTTTGGATACTTCTGACATAGGCTTACACATAAGGATTTTGGACTGCGGAGAATACTAGGAGCAAATAAAAAAAAAATGGGGGGGCGGTAGAAACAACAGAGCACAACAAGCCCCCGTTCGGTAATTTATTAGTCAGTAAATAATACAGCATGTGGTGTATGCCATGCCTCTGTCAGGAGTGGGGTATTGGGATGAGGCAAGGAATCAGTTTGCATGAAGAAGGGGCTTCTTTCTTAAGAAATCCTATTACCTTAATGTTAATAGCATCATGCTGTACTGTTTAAACTACAGCAACATTATATCACAGTTTCTCCCTACCTGTACTGACAAAACAGGATTGTTTAAAAAGTATCCTATGGTCAATCTAGCCTCCATATTACTTCTTTATTGATATCTTACATAGATGCATGATATTTGTGAGTATAAATGTTTATTGAATTGTTTAGTTTAGAAATATTTTAGTTAATCTGGTCAGTCACTTTTTTAAAATGAATAAATGAATGAACAAATACTTAAATATAGACATGTTATTTTATTTCTCGATAGCTGATTTTCCACTGCCAGGCCAGTGTGAGCCAGAGCTAACAACGAGCGGGATGTTATACAACCCCACAATTTCACAGGAGAGGATACAAATTGAATAACAACTAGATTGCAAAATGAATGTAACAGAAGTGTACATTTAGACCTTGCATAAGACTTAAGAAGGACCAGCATTGATATGTTATATACTCATCTTTTATTAACATTTGAACAAAAAGTTGCATTCATACCCTTCTCAATAATCAATAGAAAAGCCTTTATTGGCTCTTACAGCAATCAAACGCTTCATATAATTGCTGACCAGCTTTTTGCATGTCTCCACTGGTATTTTTGCCCATTCCTCTTTAGCGATGAGCTCTTTCAGGTTGGAGGGTCTCCTTGGACTCTGGCTGGGCCACTGCAAAATGTTAATGTTTTTGTCTGCTAACCATTTCTTCACCACTTTTGCTGTGTGTTTTGGGTCGTTGAAATGTCCACAGGTGCCCAAGGCCCAAGTTTCTCTGCTGACTGCCTGATGTTGTTGTTGAGAATTTTGATGTATTGCTCCTTTTTCATGGTGCCCTTTACTGTGAATAGGTTCTGTGGTCCACCGGCTGAAAAACACCCCCAAAACATTAGGTTCCCACCACCATGTTTGACAGTGGGGATGGTGTTCTTAGGGTTAAAGGCTTCTCCTTTTTTACGCCAAATAAAGGCTACATCATTGTGGCCAAACAATTCAATTTTTGTTTCATATGACCATAAAACAGACGACCAGAAGTCTTCTTCTTTGTTCAGATGAGCATTTGCAAAGGCCAAGCGGGCTTTTGTGTGCCTTATCTGGAGAAGTGGTGTCCTCCTTGCTCTGTGTCCGTGGAACCAGTGGTGTGCAGTGTCTGTTGGACTGTCTGCCTTGAGATGTTGCCACCAGCAGAGCCCAGATTCATCGGGATGGCCTTGGTGGTGATCCCTGGATTCTTTTTTACCTCTTTCACTATTCTCCTGGCCAGCACAAGTGTCACTTTTGGCTCCCGACCACATCCTCTGAGATTGTTCACAGTGCAGAATGTCTTGTATTTTTTAATAATACTTTGCACTGTAGCCACTGGAACTTCAAAGCATTTAGATATAATCTTATAGCCTTTTCCTGACTTGTGAGCAGCCATAATGCGCAGCCGCAGGTCCTCAGTGAGCTCCTTTGTCTTAGCCATGACTGTCAACAAACCAACAGCAGAGAGCTTCTGTTTTTCACCTGTGAAGTTGTTCCCAATGAATCAGGGTAATTAGGTTGCTTTAGAACAGCTTGGACTATTTGGAATGGTATGAAACTTTGGATTTTCCCATAGACTGTGACAGCTTGCAAAGGGTATGAATAATTTTGGACATGCCACCTTTTGTTCAAATGTAAATAAAAGCTGAAAAAAATTCCACAATGATGTCTCTTGTACATCATCTTATTATCTTTTGGGAGAAGCCTGGGTCATTTCCGTTAAAAAAAAAAACAAAAAAAAAAACACTTGCTGGTTGACTAAATGGAACTTTAAGTCAGAATTTGCCAGGGGTATGAATAATTTTGGGCTTGACTGTATATAGCAGTTGCATGCTCCATTAGGGTCCAAAGTCTTACACATAAAGAAATTGATAAAAGCTCATGTATTTAATTCAAAATACCTATCTTATCGTAATCATAAGTAATTTTAGATACTCACTAGCGTCTGAAAGTGAGTTTTGGTATAAAAATGGTTTTGTCTTAAATGTTGATGTTAGCTAGTAGCCTGAAATAAAAACATGGGAAATGAGCAGGCATGCTTTGGACCACGGTCAGCCCTGAAAGTGACTGACCCTGGCACACGCTAGCACATTAACTTTTGGCCTGACAGAGAAAACGTGGCTAATGGGTCTTTGTAGATGTTTTTCCCATCATGTGTTGCTTTGTGTTTTGTTCAGGCTTAAATAGAATAATATAACATTTAGGTGCAAATATGCAGACTAGTAAACCAAAGCTTGAGGCTAAAATGGCAAATATCTCCACAGCCACAGTAAATTTTCCGGGAGAGCTGACATAAGCTGGTATAAATGTAATCCATACAGCACAAAATATGAGCATACTGAATGTAATGAATTTGGCTTCGTTGAAGTTATCAGGCAGTGTGCGAGCCAGAAAAGCCAGAATAAAGCACAGGAAAGCCAGTAGGCCAATATATCCCAAAACAGCCCAGAAACCTGTAGTAGAACCCAAACTGCATTCAATAATGACCTTTTCCTTGTAATATTTCATATTTTTGTAGGGAAACGGAGGAGATATTGTTAGCCAAAGTATACAGATAAGAACCTGTATAAGTGTAAAGGCAAGAACACTGAGTCGCTGTTGTTTAGGCCCAAACCATTTCATGACATTACTTCCTGGAAGTGTAGCCTTGAAGGCCATTAGTACCACTATTGTTTTTCCCAAAACACAGGAGATACAGAGGACAAATGTGATCCCAAATGCTGTGTGACGCAACATACAGGACCACTCAGTGGGTCGGCCAATAAAAGTAAGTGAACAAAGGAAACACAGAGTCAATGAGAAGAGCAGCAGGAAGCTCAGCTCCGAGTTGTTGGCTTTTACTATGGGGGTGTCCTTCTTACTGTAAAACAGGATGGCCACCAGCACAGTTAATCCTACTCCAAACAGTGAGAAAAAAACTAACACTATGCCCATAACTTCTGTGAATGACAGAAACTCTACAGCCTTTAAAACACATTTATTTTTCTCAGCATTTGACCAGTATTCCCCTGGACACTGCTTGCAGTTATTTGAATCTGGAAAGAAAGTCATGATCACTACAGTTAGAGACAAAAGGAAATGCATGTCCTTCATTAATTACTTTGATAATAAACTGCATCCTTAACAGAAGAAAAAGACAACAAAAAGAACAACCAGTTTTCTTTGGAGCAGTGAGATGGACTGAAGTTTACCTGTCTCATTACTGATTTCTCCTTCTGCACATGGAATACAGTCATAACAGCAGACAGGTCTTCCTTTCTGTCCAGCCTTCCTAGTGCCTGGAGGACAGCTCTCACTACACACAGAGCTTGGCTTCTACATAAGTATTTAAACAAGCAGTTAGTCTGTATGCTCTACATTTCCAATTTCTGTTAATGTAGTTCTGATATTTACATTAAGTTTTGCTTAAAATTATTTGGAAAAAAAAATGTATGTAGTCAGTATGTAACACCTGTATTATTTTTCCCTCAGTTAAACAGTTTAAATGTATTTATTTACCTTCAGATGTCCTCCAGCCCAAATTATGTTTTCAGTGTTGAGCACAAAGCTCTGGTCAGGAGGCAGTGAGGCATCATAGTATCCCACTGGTTTAAACTGGAATGATCTATCTGAGTCCTGCTGCCAGTTCACAACTTCATAATGGGCAATTGTGGCACCAGTGCGGTCAAACCACACATGATCTCCAAACTTTACGGTGAAATTGACTTTTTTCAGTGCATCCACCACCTAACACATAAATAAACAAACAAACAAACAAATTAAATAATTAATTAAGTACAGTTCTTAGGAATTTTAACACACTTTCTAACAAAAATCTATAAAAAAAATATTGTTACTGTTGAATCCCTTTCTCCTAATCTGTCTTTTATATTTTATCAATTAAATCTGAACAGCTGAGTCCTTTGCCATCTTCAAGAATCGGCCTCTATTCTAATTCTATTCTTTATATAAAAAAACCCCCTGTCTTTCTAGATTTACACTCTATTTATTTACTTACTGCTTGTAAAACGCTTGCTAGCACTAGCTTGCTTTTTCTTTTTTATTCCATTTTCTTTTTATTTATTATATAATTTTAAAAAATAACCCCTACATGTACTGCATTAGGCTAAATGAGACTTGTCATATGTGACTCTGGACCACAAAACCAGTCTTAAGTCGCTGGGGTATATTTGTAGCAATAGCCAAAAATACATGGTATGGGTCAAAATTATTGATTTTTCTTTTATGCCAAAAATCATTAGGAAATTAAGTAAAGATCATGTTCCATGAAGATTTTTTGTAAAATTCCTACTATAAATATATCAAAATGTAATTTTTGATTAGTAATATGCATTGTTAAGAACTTAATTTGGACAACTTTAAAGGTGATTTTCTCAGTATTTTGATTTTTTGCACCCTCAGATTCCAGATTTTCCAATAGATGTATCTCGGCCAAATATTGTCCTATCCTAACAAACCATATATCAATAGAAAGCTTAATTATTGAGCTTTCATATGATGTATACATCTCAGTTTTGTAAAATTTAACCTTATGACTGGTTTTGTGGTCCAGGGTCACATATAGCACTTGCATGTTATTGCTCTTTTGTTGATTTTGATTGCTTTCATTGTCCTGTTTTGTAAGTTGCTTTAAATAAAAGCATCTGCTAAATGTCTAAATATAAAATGTAATCGTTTACCTGTTGTGGTTGTATTGCCAGGTTTTTATCACAACCTTCTTGTTCTTTGCACTTGAGTAGATTATGCAGTGCATGAGCCACAGCATAAACTGCCTTGTAGACATGGCTTGAATATCTGTGTTCAGGCACATCTTCATTGTAGTTTTTTAGAGCAAGTAAATCCTGATATCTAATGCAGCTTACTGCATATTGAGAAACATTTCCCTCAACATGTGAGCAGGAGAAAGCTGTGTCCCAGAATGCTTTTATAACATAATCTGAAAATCCCTCAAAGTAAATTTTTCTCAGTGCTAAACCCAGGGACCCTCCCAGCACACGAAAATTGTTTGAAGTGATATAATTCTTTGAGGTTATCCAACCCTCTACTCCGATTATTTGAAAGCCTGTGATATTCTGAACAGTCAGCTGTTCAATTAATAAGCCCATCTCAAGAAATGAAACGAATGCAACAATTACTTTTGCTGTGCTTTTTTTTATTATATCTACCACTTTTTTGAGTTTCTCTGGCTCTGTTCGGTAGAATTTTACAGAGTACTCTACACAAATCCCCTCTTTCTGTGCTGTATTAAGAAATATGGCCATTCCACCATTTCCATAGTCATTGTCACTATTCACAGCTCCCACCCAAGACCAGCCTAAGTGCTTGACTATGTATGCAAGTGCTCTGCCTTGGTGGTAATCACTAGAAATTGTTCTGAAGAATGATGGGTAATTTTTCCTGTTGCTGAGACATTCACATGAGGCTGAGTGACTTATCTGAAAAAAAAAAAAAAAAAAACAGTAAAATAGTCATTAGTATGGGTATTTAAAAAAAAATGAATAATAATTATAATAGTAAAATAAAAACTAACTACTAATACTAATACAATTGATGTTATTACTCCTTACCACTGGAATTTTAAAAGGTCCTGTAGTTCTGGACAGAATCACTGTGGCAGAAGACTCTGTTTCTCCTATGATCGCATGTATAGAAGACTGTCCATTGCATGTCTCTCCTACTGAAAATTCTGGTCCATTCATCAATCCCATAGTTGCACTCATAGAAGAAAGTCTTGAACCACAGGTATCATAAATTCGGTAGCCAATAGAAACATTTGGTAACAAACTTTCACTTCTGTTAATCTCCTCAATGGCAAAAATCATTATTTGAGCCAGCCGAAAATCTCTTATATTGACACTGTGAAAATAAGTATGATGAAATGCTACTAAATAAACACAAATAACATGAAAAAGTAAAGGACAGCATTGTATGAAATGTATGAAAAGATCATAATACTACATATCTCAATGTAATTCACTGTAATAAAATATTATTTTTTACATATGATGTAGTGCATTTTAATTTGAAACGGTTGTCTATGCTCTCTGATTTAATTTTTCTCTAAGCTTTCAATGTAACAAACCTGTAACATGATAGAGACTGAGGTTTTTGCTTAAACTCAAATGAAGGTAATGTTTCTTTACTGTGGACCGGAAAAAATCCTCCAATAGTTACATCTCCATCCTTGGAAAGTAGTGGGTACTTAGGTTCTCCCATCATTCTGCAAAGTGTGTTTTCCACCTTTGTCTGAAGGTGATGGAAAAGAAGGAGTGTGTAAAGAAAGAAAAGCATCCTAAAGATTGATCTCAACTCTGGCTACCAAATGCAACTGATCTGAAACCATATTTGCACTTTTATAGACTAACTTAATATGGGTGAAGTCTGTCTCTCTCCTAATCTCTCTCTCTTTGAGTGCATGCTGGGAGTGGGTGGGCAGCATTTGTGTCTGAGTGAGTGCGGTTTCAACTGAGTGTGGGAACTTTTCCATAATTATTTGATTGATTGTTATTATTATTATTATTATTATTATTTTATTATTATTTTGAGAACATCATTATAAATCCACTGAGTTTGCTGTCCCGCATAATGTTACCGTGTCAGTATTTTTAATAAATAATTTATTATAATATTAAATAATTTATAACAAATAAATGTATAACCAATAAATGTATTAATAATAATAATAATAATAATAAAATAAACGTCTTGGGTTACGTATGTAACCTTGGTTCCCTGAGGGAACGAGACACTGCGTCATCAATGCTTTGGGGCATGCCATTGGTGAACCCGACTCTGAATCAGTCTACAACCAATAGAACGACGGGAGTGACGTCACCGGCGCGGTGACGTAGGCGACCAGGAAGTATATAAGCACGTGCGTTTCAGACCAGCGTCAGCTTCCAGGAATGAAGCGAAGCGCGGCAGGAATGCGGGAATTATGGTCCATGACGCAGTGTCTCGTTCCCTCAGGGAACCAGGGTTACATACGTAACCCGAGATGTTCCCTTCCGGGAACTCACACTGCGTCATCAACGCTTTGGGGAACGATATGCCAACTTCCCCATGATTCCAAATTCCTGCCCAGTGGTGTAGTTCTGATATTTACATTTACCTCTTCAGGCCAGGAAGAGCTCTCTGCCTGGGGTTACCAGGACGAGAGAGGCGATATCCCTCTGTCTGGGGGACCAGCCCAGAGCAAGAGGGCAGTGCCAGAAGATACTTACCTGTGGGGGCACTGATGGTTCTCCGCCTGGGAAACTGCCAGGATGCGAGAAATATTACAACTCTGTCCGGGGATAGTGCCAGAGCAAGAAGGATGGCATATACCTCGGCCCTTGGGTTCACGAGGAAGCGCTCCGCCTGGGAAATCTGCCAGGACGCGAGCGAGATCAGGTGTGATGTGTGCCTCGGCCCTCGGGCACACGAGGAGAAGGTAGTCCTTTGTCGGGGCGCACCCGGACAAGAGGGACACAAGTAGTGCCTGGAAACTCTGGCCAGGGCACTGGAATGGCTCCACCTGGGAAGAATTGCCAGGACGCGAGTGGAATTACATCTCTGCCTGGGGAGCACCCAGTGCGAGAGGGAGAGTTGTGCACCTCGGCCCTCGGGCACACGAGGTGATCTACCTCTGTCTGGTGACCAGCCAGACTGAGAGGAAGGAGTCCTCCTCGGCCCTCGTGCACACCCGGAACAAGAGGGACCCAAGCAGGGCTACTAATAGTAGGCTGACTCCATACCGGCGTACTTTTTCTAGAAGGTGTACAGACGAAGCCTCGGCCATGTCTGTACCCTGGCGTCCAGTCCCAACGGAGCTGGAGGCACTAGAGAGAACCAGAGGGGACCTTGCGATGTCTGTTGAGTCGCAAAGAGGTCCACCTGAGCCTGGTCGAACACTCTCCATATCTGCTTCACCCCTCGGGGTGAAGCATCCATTCCCCGGGCCTCGGCCGGGCATCTGCTCTTGACCAGGTGCACTGTTGGAGGAAAGCGTATGACCCAGGGGATTCTAACCACTGACAAGCACCGAAAAGGGGTGTGGAAGGCCAGTAATTCCGCCACGTACACCTTTTGGGTGGAGTGGGTCAACCCTGCGGAAAGCGAGACTGCAGCGACTTCAGTACTGTACCAATTGGGCAGTAAGCTGACTCATATTAGGTGCTGGTTACACCACGCAGTAAACCACTTTCTCTTAAGGCCATAGGATTTCCTCGTAGAGGGAGCTCTGGAGTAAAAAGGATGGTCTCAGCAACCTCGGTTGAGAGACCGCCTCCATGAGATGTGCCCCCTCAGGGGTCACCCTCAAAAACTCCAGGGAGCAGAACAATCGGGAAAGGGGCGTACAGATGAGGCCTCGGCCACGTCTGTGCCATAGCATCCAGTCCCGCAGGAGCTGGAAGCACTAGAGAGCACCAGAGGGGTCATTGCAAATGAGTCCCCTGAATCTGGCAAGACACTCTCTAACTCTGCTTCACTCATTCTGGGTGAAGCATACATCCCCCGGGCCTCGGCCCCTGCCTCGACAGGACGTCTCCTCTCATAAAAGACCAAGATTTCCTCCACATGTCCAGGGCACGTAGGCATTGCCACGTGACCTTGAACTTGCGGAATGAATTTCCCCTCGGGGAAAATCCCTTGGTCTTGAGCCAGCACTGTAGCGGCCTCATGTGCAGCAGGCCAAAAGGTATTATGTTGGCTGCAGCTGCCATGAGGCCTAGCAGTACTTGGAACTGTTTTACAGTGAGTGACTGGCCTAGCTTGACCGCATTGACTGCAGTAAGGATCGACTCGATCCGAGCAGGTGACATTTGTGCCAGCATCGTGGTCGAACCCCATATGACACCTAGATAAGTGGTTCTCTGTAATGGAGACAACACACTTTTCTTGGCGTTGAGTCTCAACCCCAGTTCTTTCATGTGAGCGAGAGCAGCACCTCGATGCTGCCCGGCTTGCAGTGGTCGAGTATATGGATGCTCTGGAATCACGGAGGAGCCAGAGCCGCATCCACACACTCTGTGAAAGTTTGGGGGGAGAGTGCTAGGCTGAAAGAAGAGCTCCCTGCTCTTGTTGAGGAAGGATGGAGACATTCTTAGATCTATCATGACAAATCCGTCCTCGGACCTGATTTGCGACGTAACTGCCAGTCTGAACTTCAGTTACTCTGACTGAAAGATTCAACTGTCTGAGATCTAGGAAGGGCTGTAGCCCCCCATCCTTCATGAAGAGGGACCACTTCGATGGTCTCTGTCTAGAGCCTGCTCGGAGCCCACCTCAGTGGAAAACCCCGCGTTGAAGGAGGGTTCTTGGATATAATAACCCTTCTTCACAGTACGCAGGACCCACGTAGACACTGTCGGCAGCAGTATTAATGCTGCCAGAAGTTCTACTGAGGGTACCAGCCTCTCGAGACTGGCCTCTATTTTGCCCTGGGCTTACAGCTCGGTGCCCTGTAGCGGTGAACCGGCAGGAGACGCCTGAACTGCAGCTGCAAGTGCGGGCGATTGAGGGAATGGAACGTCAGTGACGCTCTCCGTATCCACCTCCTCAGAGGAGGATAAATGGAGAACTGGGGGCCATTTGCTGGAGGAAGTACCGCATGGCGGGCTTCCAAAACCAGCAATTGGCTGCCAGTTGTCCCTCTTATGATAACCAGACCCTGCTCTGTAGTAGTAATAAGAACGCCCCATATGCAGGTCCCATGTAGATATATTCAGCAGTAGTTTTCACGCTGCTCGAAATTCTACTAAGGGAACCAGCCTCTCAGACTGGTACTACCTAGAGTTTTTAATTCAGAGCCCTGTAACAGCACACTGGCAGGAAGCATCTAAATTAATTCCTCTGAGGACCCCCGTGGGGGTGGCGAGCTCTCTAGCTCTGCTACGTTTCCGGGCGGAACAACTAGAGAATAACGTTCGCGGGAGATTGCCATGCCCTGTAACACTGGCAGGGTTGACTGACAGATCTCCCTGTTTTAGCAGAGGACCTCTCAGACTGAAGCACGACCCTCAGATCGGGCTTTAGTCTTTGAAGCCCCCGGTCAGGAGTGTTGCTAACCCCATCCTCTAGGTATTACCGGAGGAAAACGGACTGCAACGCTCCTTTAAGAGCCTCTTATGTAAGGAGCTGACACACGGCCGGTTACTGCTCCCGTACAGCATCCGGCAAGTGTACATTTGAGCATCAGGCTTGCATTATATACATGTGGCCTGGAAAGCAAAGACGGAACTTCCAGTGATGATGCCAGGCTGGGTGACAGATAGCTAGTAAGCGTCTGTTCGTCCCCCGGCACCATCTCATAACCGTGCTCATTCAGCAGAAGTGCAGACTTAGTCAGAAGAAAACAAATAGATTGCTTTCCTGTGGCTCATCTCTAAAGCAGCGGCCAGAAATAATTACTTTATTCTTTGGATTGGCTACCGCTTTAGTCAGTACTTCCAAATCTCCTAACATTGAGGCAAGCGGGGGGGGGGGGGGGGGGGGGGGTGAAACAGGAAACAGGACAGGAGAAACGTTGAGACCTCTTTCTGGTAGGAAGAACCGCAGCGCGGGCTTCCTCATCCACTAGGAGATCATCTGATCTGCTATGCGAGGGAGGAGATAGGGGATTACCCGGGGCCAGACCCGCGAGGAACGCTGGTGAAAACTCCCTCCTCAAAGAGAGTCTTCCGAGAACGGAGTACATGCAGTGGAAAGCGCGCTTTCACGCCGCAAACAGCTAGCCCCCTCAAGAGCTGACTGAGCGTGCTCCGCACCCACACAGCCACACACAGACTGCGTGTAAACCGCTTGAATTACTTTTTCCCCTTCTAGGTTGGTAACATATCCACTCAAATAAAAATTGTGCAAACTGGCACAGAAAAACAGTGGAATGAAACAGACAGACAGACACAGACCGCTTCGCTGAATGACAAAAGCTGACGCCGGTTTGAAACGCACGTGCTTATATACTTCCTGGTCGCCTACGTCACCGCGCCGGTGACGTCACTCCCATCGTTCTATTGGTTGTAGACTGATTCAGAGTCGGGTTCGCCAATGGCATTTCAGATTTCAGATCTATTTAAACCATGCCTGGTTCTAGGGGGGTTATAGATAAAACAAAAGCATAAGCGTCCTCAATTAAGGCTGTAACAATAAGACACTGGACAAAACAGATTTGGCAAAACCACTCCAGTGCTTGTTTGTTTAAAGATTTAAGATCTATGTAAAGCATGTTTTTTGCAGTGTTGAGCAATGAAGCCACATCTGTTGACCTAATGTACACAATGGCCAATTAGAGGTGTTTCAGTCAGAATCCACTCACCACTCAAAACAACAGTGGGTTTTGTTCTGCATGCTTGCAAATCCTCTTATAACAAAGTGTACACACAATGTTAATAAGAGAATCACTGTGCCGTGCAAAAAGCTTAATTGATTATAAGAAAACTTTATATTGTCAGTATTGTGTCCTGTGTTGTTCTGTTTTTTTCCTAGTGTTTTTCCCTCTGTGTTTCTAGTTCTATTGGTTTGTTCCGTTGTCTCCCCCTTT
>NC_133374.1:42075239-42090669 GCF_049309525.1 Garra rufa
TGAGACTGGCTGGGGCGATTTTCAATCTAACTGAGATCGCCCCAAGGGGGCGGGGTTTTAGGTTGGAAAGTGACATTCAGGCTGTTGATTGTACAGTAATATGCAGACTAGGACCAGCAAAATAAGACTCTTTTTCACCTCTCTTTTTTCGTGTGGCTCAAGGAGGGCGATGCACTATCGCCCACCATGGGCCAGCTGGGTTCAGTAGCTTAAGTACAATACTTAAGCTTCTGGCTCAGTGGGCCTTTTGGGGACATGTCTTGCGTTGAAGTGGACTGGTCACGCATCAGCATTTGGTTCTGTTGTTCATGCAGACCTACATTCTCGGTAATGTGCGGTCTGTTTTGGTTGTTCATAGTGGTTTTGTCAGTGGTTCCTTTCTCTTGTTTTCTTCTATGCCTTTCAACAGACGTCAATACTTTTATCTATCTTACTTTTCTTTTAAAAGAATTATGCATCAAAGTGGATTGGTATCTAGGATACATACTGATATTTACATGTCACTAGAAATATGGCAATGTTTCTTTTTCTCTTCAGTTAGACAGAATCATGGTATTACGAGCACACAATGCATGTCCTAAATATTTTTATCATTGAATGTGAACGGCTTAAATTCTCCTGTTAAACGTACTCGTATATTAGAATATTTGCACCGTAAATCGATCTCCTGTGCCCTGATACAAGAGTCTCATTTAAAACAATGCGATGTGGCACGTTTTCAAAATAAGTATTACAAACTGGCAGCCTTCTCTTGTGCTCGTAATAAAACTAAGGGAGTGCTCATATTAGTCCATAGGAAATTACAGTTAACAATTGAACATACTGGGAATGATGAGGAAGATAGATTTGTTTTTATACGCTGCAAAATACATAATGATAGATTAGCATTGGTCTCCGTTTACGCCCCGAATGAGGCAGACAGCACATTTTTCACAAATATTTCCAATGTGTTACTTGAGCATATTGATTGTCCTTTAGTGATGGGTGGTGATTTTAATGCTGTTTTAAATCCTGCACTGGATAAATCTCACCCTGATACTACATTTAAAGAATCCTCTAAGTTATTAAATAAATTTATCAATGAACTCAATGTAATTGATCTTTGGAGAATCCAAAATACTACATTTAAGGACTTCCCTTTTTTTTCTAATAGACATAAGACTTTCTCTAGGATAGATTACATATTTCTCAGTCCATCTCTATATTACCATTTTTATTGTCTGATCATTCTGCAGTATTATGTAATGTTCACCTTTCCAACATTAAGACCAAGGCCCCTAGATGGCGCTTTAACCCTCCTATTATCCTTGGGGTCAATTTGACCCCATTTAATGTTTAACGTATGTACATATATAATTGACTTTTTTATTTTTTTTTCTTCAGATTGAATGACTTTTCCTAATTTAATGGGGAAAACTTGGTAAACATAAAATTAACATGATATTATTTTTTCAATGCCCTGTACACATTTTGTCACATCGGTGTTCTTTGGGGTCAATTTGACTCCAGGGTCTTTTAGCTGTAAAAAACATAAGAAATATAAAAAATTTTACACACACTTGTTTTGGGTGATATTGAGGTCACTATAACATGCTATGATTTTATAATATGCACTATAATTTTATATGTTAAGTATAATAAAAATTAAAAAAAAAAAAAAACTAACACAACCATACCTGAAGTATTGCGAGAACCACTGTCAATTGAATTGCTCTCTCAATTGAAAATGGCCTCTAAGCAAAGGTTCTCTTTCAGTGAGATTTTGTCACAGGTGTTTGACAGTGAAGTGGGGTGGTGTGTTTCAGAGTGTTGTTAAGTAGTCAACAAAGACATCAATTACCTGACACTAACCTTTTAGCAAAAAAAAAAAAAAAATCATATTCTGGAGGTTTTAAATTGCTGGGTCAAATTGACCCCAGTGGAAAAAAGGTGTTAGCGGATTTTAGGTTAACAGGAGGGTTAACATATCATTACTAAATAATCAGTCATTCATTAACTCGTTAAAGGATCATATAAAGGAGTTTCTTGAAAGGAATATGTCTTTTGATGTAGACCCTCAAATATTGTGGGAAACGACGAAGTGTGTAATACGAGGATTTTGTATATCTTTTTCTTCTGCGCTAGCCAAAGCAAGAACCCGCAAATTTACACAATTAGAAAATAGGATCCAATTATTACAAAATTTACAAAAACAAAATTTTTCTGATCAACAAGAAACACAATTGTCTTCCCTGAAAGAGGAATATGATTTACTTTCACAATCAAAGGCAGAGTTTATTTTACATAGGACGAGGCAAAAATATTATTTTGAATCGGAGAGACCTAGCCACTTATTGGCCCTCAGGTTGAGAGAATGTGAATCTAGGGCATATATCAGTGCAATAAAATCTTCAGGTGATCAGGTTACCACAAATCCTAAAACAATTAACGACATATTTAAAATGTTTTACACAAATCTATACAAAACAGAAACAAATTTTGATGAGTCAATTTGTAAAGAGTACTTGGATAAATTAGAACTGCCTCGGATCACACAATTGGATAGAGACTCTTTAGAGGCCCCGTTAAGCTTGGAGGAGATCCATGAAGCATTAAAAAGCCTTCAGAAAGGCAAGTCACCAGGCCTAGATGGCCTCCCTCCTGAATTATATTTAGAAATATGGGATATGATTGGGACTCTTATGCTTGACTCATTTAATTTTGCAATTAAATATGGTACATTTCATAGAGACCAAAAATCATCTTTGATATCATTGCTTCTTAAAAAGGGTAAAGATTCATTAGATTGCTCCAGTTACAGACCAGTATCACTCATCCCATGTGATCTAAAAGTTTATGCTAAAACTCTTGCCTCTCGCATGGAGAAGGTAATCCATAGCTTAATTAAAGAAGACCAAACTGGTTTTATCAAAGGACGCCATGCGGCAGATAATATGCGGCGACTGTTTCATGTACTTGATGTTGCAGACTCTCTACCAAGTCCTTGTGCGTTTTTTTCACTAGACGCAGAAAAAGCCTTTGATAGGCTAGAGTGGAACTATATGTGGGCAGTTCTGCAATGTTTTGGTTTTGGTGAACATTACATTTCTATGATCAAGACGCTCTACCACTCACCTGAGGCATCAGTTTTAACTGGTAATATTATTTCCCCCCCATTTCCTTTACAGCGTGGAACAAGGCAGGGGTGTCCACTTTCCCCTTTATTATTTTGTTTATCCCTTGAGCCACTAGCTATTAGGAACTCTGATGTTCCACCAATTAAGATTCAGGATCATAATCATATTATTTTGTTGTACGCTGATGACATTATCTTATATTTGGATCGTTTTGATACGTCAATAACCAGTATAATTAAAGAATTTGACCACTTTAGTAGTTTATCGGGGTACAAGATAAACTGGACCAAATCGGCTTTAATGCCAATCAACAATGTTAAAGTTAATTCTCCTATCCCCTCATTCATTCCTATTAAAGATTCTTTCATCTATTTGGGTATTACCATATGTAAAGACATTCATAAAATTGCCAGAAACAATTTTAATAACATTTTAGTCAAGATTAAAAATGATACTCAAAGATGGAATAATCTTAAAGTTTCTCTTCAAGGCAAAATTTCCACCGTCAAAATGAATATATTACCTCGGCTTAACTTTCTTTTCTCTATGCTGCCGCTTTCGCCTCCTACAGATTACTTTAAGGAGATCAATTCCATACTTTCCCAGTTTATATGAAATAGTAAACGTCCCAGGATAAAACTTTCCACATTGCAGCGTTCGATAGGTTCAGGAGGATTGGCTGTGCCAAATTTTGAATTATATTACTTGTCATTCCAACTTAAAGCTCTTCATATTTGGGTTGATCCTCAATCTAAAGTTTCATGGAGAGTAATAGAAACTAACAAGGTTAAACCACATAGGCTCCAAGATATTTTATTTGCTGGCATAGGAAATAAAAGTGATAAATACAAATTTGGCCCGATTGTGGCCAATTCTATTAGGATCTGGAAAAGGGTAGAACGTCTGATGGGAGGACCTTTCAAATTTTGTAATAACACACCCTTATGGCATAACTTTAATTTCTTATGCGGAAATCGACCATTTGTCCAGCCCTCTTGGTCTACATTAGGCATAAACACATGCGGTGACTTGTATGATAACCAGGGACTCTGCTCATTTAAAGAATTAAGAACTAAGTTTTGCTTACCAGCATCATCCTATTTTGTCTTCTTTCAGTTACGTTCTGCTCTCCCTGGGCATCCCCTATTCCCTCTCATCCTATGTGGGATTGGATCGCACCATCCTCGGGTCGGCCATCAGTTTCTTTAATATATAGTAAACTTAATGATCACGTTGCAAAGCCTCTTTCTATTAAATTTATATGGCAACGTGAACTTACAGATTTTGACTTATCGGTTGACTGGGACAGGGTGTGGTCCAATATAATCTTAACTTCTAAAATTTGGCTCATCGTCTAATCCATTTCAAAGTCATCCACAGAGCATACATAACTCCTTATAAGAGGTTCAAAATGAAGCTGCAATCGAATTGCAACTGTCATATCTGTAACACTGTATCTTCAGGTACTTTTCTCCACATGTTTTGGGAATGTCCAATTATTGTCAGTCTATGGTCTCATGTAAATTCTGCTTTGTCCTTTTTACTACAAGTTGACTATGTGTCTAATCCTGGTTTATGTCTTCTCAATGACGATTCTAATTTCTGTATAAGTACACTAAAAAAGAAAATGTTGTTTGCTGGTTTTACAGTAGCACAAATTAACAAGGCTAAACCTAGTACCATTGATGCATGGCAATGTTTTGCTTCCAAAATTTTAGATTATATAAAGGAATGACCATATAAAGGTTATTGTTGTGTTTTTTTGTTTTTTCTTTCTCAGATTGTAAAATTATTGATATGTCTGTTGCTTCTCTTGTTCTTTGTTTGTTTGTTTGAAAAGACAATAAAATATTGATCACAAAAAAAATAAATAAATAAAAGTTAGCAAAAAACATTAACGTTACATTCAAACAATAAGCGAATTTGCAAGTTATCAAAGGTCCTAGCACATCTTACTGCTTACTTTAACTGATTTAACAGCACCGTTCAGAGTTTACGTGACACACATCCTCCGTGAGTGGTTGACCGCGAGTTGCGAGCCTTCAGTACGTGTTTTATTTCGGCGCCCGTGTTAACAGATGCTTGCCTGTGCAAATTTGTTTTACATCATAAAATAATCACGAAAAAGTGTGCTGAATAGCACGACGTCGCCGTGAATCATAACTTTTGTCAATGAAGCTTGTAATTCTTAACGTAGGAACCCAGAGGTGTTACGCCTATAGCCGATATAGTGTAAAATCCTCACATGACCACGGTGCCGAATCCCCGCACAAGTCTCTCTCACGCTCCGTGGACGGAGGATTCGTTAATCTGCGGTTACCGCGAATGTTTATGACACCTTAATATACCACTACAGTTATGAAATGTGAAGAATAAAACAGAAATAAGTCACTTACCACAGCTTTGAATGGTTCTTCTTGCTGCTCCCGAATGTCGACCGTTGAAGATACCCTTACAGAAAAACCACATGAATTTCACATGTGCAAAAACACATGTGGTCACATGTGGCCACATATTCTGCACATGTGTTATTTCACATGTGAAAACGTGTGCTTGCACATGTGACACATGTGAAAATCACATGTGACATGTGCTTTCACATGTGAAAACGTGCAAACGTGTGCTTTTGGAACACTTTCATGTGGATTCTGTGTAGGGTTGCCACCCGTCCCTTAAAATATGGAATCGGTTTTGTCCCGTATTTTTGATCATTTTTTTAAAGCAGCGTCTCATGAAAATCATCCCACACGCATTTTATGAAGATGCCTCCTTTCCTACTTTTGATTTGGTAATACTTGATGTCATCGTTAGTTTGATTAGTCTTTTTAACTGTCCAGTGAGGAGGGCGGATCTTTTAAGCAGAGTCTGCCAAGTCTAAAAATGGCAGAAGATGCTTCTCCAGGTAACCCCCGCGTCTTAAAGTTTCAGAGCTTAAACGCAAGAAAGGTTCCTTTCAGGGGCGGACTGGCCATCGGGAGAACCGGGAGAATTCCCGGTGGCCTAGCAGCCAATTTGGCCCGCTGCCATTTTTTTTATTTATATTTTATTTTCATATATATTGTTGTTTCTGTTGCCTGCCGAATGTACTAAAGTGATTATTTCCAAATTCGCCATTCAATAATAAAACTCTTAATAAATCGTAATCCGGTTCGTCTTGACTGACAATGCAATTCGCCTCGCGCACGCTCGCTCCGCCTGTCATAGTCATGTCATGTATTTGGTTTCTCCCATTGTCTCCCCCCGTTAATCTGTCTGCTTTGGTTTAGTCCTTGTTATCCGTATCACCTGTCTTTGTAATTAGTCACCCTTCATAAGTCTGTCTTTGAGTTGAGTTTACTGTCGGTCTTTGCTTTATGTTTACGCTTACGTGTGTGGATGTACTTCATGTTCCTGATCAGTCTGCTCCTTGGATTATATTAAAGACTCTGTTTATTTGTAATTCGTGTCTCGTCTCGTCGTTCCAGCACCGAACCGTAACACCGCGCGTCCGCCAAAACAATGCAAGACTCGAGAATAGAGCGCCCAGGTGGAGAGGCAAAACTGTCCTGTTCAGGACATCATTTACAGGTCAGATACATTTGTAAATAGACTATTGTAGTTTTGTCTTTGTTTACTTAGTTAAGCATTAAACTACTTGCAAATATTATCAATACCAGCCAGTTTGCTGCAAAATTAACAAAACTACATAACTGTTGTAAAGAGTTGGAACTTAGCAGACAAATATTCACATTGTTTTATAACAAGTTTAGAGGGAGCTATGGCTAGCAACAATATGGCCCTTACAAAAATTAACCATGTTTTCACTAAAAACCATGGTTACTATTGTTAAACTATGTTAAC
The DNA here is from genome assembly GCF_049309525.1 of Garra rufa. NCBI lineage: Eukaryota > Metazoa > Chordata > Actinopteri > Cypriniformes > Cyprinidae > Garra > Garra rufa. The sequence continues at coordinate 42,082,196 of NC_133374.1, forward strand.
CACAATTTAACAAAGGGTTTGCTACACTTTATGGTATTTGTGGTAAAATTTTGGTTAAACAAATTGTAATCAAAATGCCAAAAAAACAAAAAACAAAAAAAAAAAAACACGGACACTACTATACTTTTAACATAGGCCTAAAAAAACCTTAATTATTTTGCATGGCACCAGCCAATGGATTTAAACTTTTTTATGTGATAATGATAATGGCTATATATATATATATATATATTAGTCCATGGTTTCAGAATTTGTTGTGGGTTTTTGGGATGGCCTGGATGAGTGTGAGATTTTCAGGCCCCACTCCCCTCCAAAAAGTATGTGTCCCTTATTGATTTGTATTAAAAGTGGTAACCCTAATTCTGTGTGAATTCCCATGTGAATCACATGTGATTCCCATGTGAAACCCATGTGAAACCCTAGAGATCACATGTGAAAAACATGTGTATTCCCATGTAAAACATGTATATTATAAACCTGCTTGTGTTACAATGTTGTGATAGTGAAATGACTCACAACTGTCAACTGTCAATATTTTATTCATGCACAATATACACTCAAAAATATTTAATATTGTTTGTTCAATTCAATTGTATAGAAAAATTCCATTAAGTTTTATTTAGCAATCCTTACACACTATCCATATTATGAAGAATTCAAATGAATAACTACAATCTAAAGTATTTATATAAATCTTTAAGGGATGATTCATCCAAAAATGAAAATTATGCCATTAATTACTTACCCTCATGTAGTTCCAAACAAGAAAAGCCTTCATTCATCATCAAAACACAAACATATAAGATAAATTAATATATTTTTGGGATGCTTCGAGAGCTTTCTGACCCTGCATAGACAGCAATGGAACTGAAATGTTCCCAGGGCCAGAAATGTAGTAAGGACATTATTAAAATAGTTAATGTGACATCAGTGAGTCATCTGTATTTTTGCTCAAAGAAAACTAAAATGTCGACCATATTCAAAAATGTCATCTCTTCCATGTCAGTCTGATGTCCCTACTAGCTTCCTGGGCCTGGGAACATTTGCATTGATGTCTATGCAGGGTCAGAAAGCTCTCGAATTTCTCCAAAATTATCTTAATTTTTGTTCTGATGATGAACAAAGATCTTGCAGGTTTGGAACGACATGAGGGTATGTATTTAATGACAGAATTTTAAATTCTGAGTAAACCTTTTCCTTTAATAACTGGTAATGTGCTACAGCAAATTTGTTCTTAAATAAAAAAGTGACTCAATCACATTTCCCATGGCATGAAGTTGATAAAACCTGAAAGTACACCAAAAGGCACTGCTAAGTAGACCTAACAACTTGAGTCATATTTGATGACATGAGATTGGCAATGAACTGGATTGGTGTCACTGTCTGTAAGGAGGGCCACAGCAACATCTTCAAACTCATCAAACTTGTCCTAAATAAAAAAGGGGAAAAAAGAGAGATACAAATCACCAAAAAATCCAGTGTCCAAAATGGCATTGATCAATTTAAGATGTTTTTTTTTTAAACTATCAATGATTTTTTTTTATATATTTACAATAATTTTTGACAATTAATTTTAAAAAGACAGCTAAACTAAGCTAAAGTTTACACAACAATTTAAATTCAATCATTATTTACATTTATTCCATAGTCTTTCTTTTTGATACCACAAAATGGGGGAAAATTTTGTGAAAAAAAAAAAATAATAATAAATAAAATATATATATCATTTTTTTTTTTTTTGTGTGTGTGTGTAATTGACTGATTTTTGTATTTTGGGTGAGTGGTCTGAACAAAAACACAGATATAGTAACAGATGCAATCAAACATTTATTCACTGAATGAACAACAGTATGAGCAAAAACACTTTTGTACTTTGATTACATACATAGAGTGGTACTCACAAGGAGACTCACCTGAAGGTTCTCAAAAAGCCAATCACACAGGATGGACAGTGGAATGGCCGGGTGTGTAATTCCTATTAAAAAAAGTGTATAAGGTTGACTGTGATGTTACCAGAACAAACGTGATTTTAAATATTCTACTCAGACATATACACAAATAACGTGTTTAATCTAGAAATAGCTAAATCAAAATAGCAAAAACAAACACAAAGTGGACTATTTATAAGGTTAACAATTTTGATTCATTCAAAAACGAAACAAGAAATTCTTTCAAATCGCTCATTCAGTTCAATAACAAAACACCTCTGTGCTGTGCAGAGAACAAAAAAACTGCTTTGACTGGTCTTTTTTGAACTATTTTGGTTGGCAAAATAAGAGCAGAAACAGATTATTCACAACACTGTTGTTAATACTTTACTTACTGAGTTAAATTATCTGTAAATGTTCGTTCTGGAAGTGAACTTCTCCTTTAAGTTGCTATTTTAAACAACTAAACAATTAACTTAAACTATAACAACTAACATTAGTATGAACTGAAGTTTAACATTGATTTACCTCAGTTTTTGCCTGTTTCATCGAAGGGTGCGCAAACATATGAAGCAGAAAAGTAGAAAACATCTCGGGTTACATACGTAACCCGAGACGTTCCCTTTCGGGAACTCAACACTGCGTCATCAACGCTTTGGGGAACGATATACCAACTATCCATAATTCCAAGTTCCTGCCCAGTGGTGTTTGTCTGGGAAAGGAAAAAGGAAAGCGTTGCTTCTGGTGGATCAGGCCAGGAAGAGCTCTCTGCCTGGGGTTGCCAGGACAAGAGAGACGATATCCCTCTGTCTGGGGGACCAGCCCAGAGCAAGAGGGCAGTGCCAGAAGATACTTACCTGAGGGGCACTGATGGTTCTCCGCCTGGGAAACTGCCAGGACGCGAAAAATATTACACCTCTGTCCGGAATATTGCCAGAGCAAGAGGGAGATGGTATATACCTCGGCCCTCGGGCTCACGAGGAAAGTGGTCGCTCAGTCTGGGGACACCAGCAACGAGGGACCAGAAGAACTCCGCCTGGAAAACTGCCAGGACGTGAGTGTGATGACATCTCTGCCTGGGACGCACCCAGCGAAGAGGAAGAATGATGTGAACCTCGGCCCTCAGGCACACGAGGAAATAGTCCAACTCCGTCTGGGGAACAGCCAGCACGGGAGGGACTGGATTGGCTCCGCCTGGAAAACTGCCAGGACGCGAGTGGGATTACATCTCTGCCTGGGAAACTCCCAGCGAAGAGGGATCTGATCCGCCTCGGCCCTCGGGCACACGAGGAAAAGAGTCCACCTCTGTCTGGGGACCAGCCAGACGTAGAGGGACAAGAGGTGTCTGGGGGTACCAGAGCACCAAGTTGCTTCGCCTGGGAGACTGCCAGGACGCAAGCGGTATTACATCTCTGCCTGGGACGTACCCAGCGAAGAGGGATAAACCTCGGCCCTTGGGCTCACGAGATTTTGGTCATACACCCCAGTCTGGTCACCAGCCAGATAGGGGGTTCTCCTCGAGCACACGAGGAGAAAGGATGGTCCTTTGTCGGGGCTTACCCGGATCAAGAGGGACCCAAGTGGTGCCTGGAAACTTCTGGCCAGGGCACTGAGACGGCTCCGCCTGGAAACTGCCAGGACGCGAGTAGAATTACATCTCTGCCTGGGACGCGCCCAGCGAAGAGGGAATGTAAAGCACCTCGGCCCTCGGGCTCACGAGGTGGAGGCCTCTGTCTGGTGACCAACCAGACCGAGAGGAAGGAGATGTCCTCGGCCCTTGGGCACACGAGGAGACAATAGTCCTTTGTCGGGGCGTACCAGGACAAGAGGGACACAAGTAGTGCCTGGAAACTTGTGGCCAGGACACTGGCATGGGCTCCGCCTGGGAAACTGCCAGGACGCGAGCGAAATTACATCTCTGCCTGGGGGTACCCAGCGAAGAGGGAACTTATACCTCGGCCCTCAGGCTCACGAGGTATGACTCCTGTCAGCTCAGGACAGAGGAGCCTGGAGTGGCTCGTAGGTCTAGCTCGTAGAACCTAACGAAGGTCAAGGGTGTAGACCAACCCGCCGCACTGCAGATGTCCTGAATAGGGACACCTGCCATCAAAGCTTTCGAGGCCGCCATGCCTCGAGTAGAGTGAGCCTTGACGCCCATCGGTGATGGGAGGCCAGAGGACTCATAAGCCGTAGTTATGGCATCTACGATCCATCTAATGATAGTCGGTTTAGTTGCAGGGAGCCCCCTCTTAGGGGGACCATAGCAGACCAACAGTTGCTCTGATTTCCGCCACTGGGCAGCTCTGTGGACGTATGTGTCCATTGCTCGCACTGGACACATACAATTATACTTCCGATGGTCGCTCTCCACGAATGGAGGAGGATAAAAGGCCTGCAGGGCGACTGGCTGTGGTACTGCTGTCGGTACCTTCGGTACGTACCCGGGTCTAGGGTAGAGGAATGCTTTGGCCAAACCAGGCGCAAAGTCAATGTATGAAGGGGCCACTGAAAGGGCCTGAAGGTCTCCTACTCTCCTCAGAGAAGTAAGAGCCAACAGCAGCGCCATCTTAATAGTAAGGAAGCGATCTGAAATCTCCTCTAAGGGCTTGAATGGAGGCCTACAGAGGGCTTCAAGTACCACAGCGAGATCCCACGTGGGGATTCTAGGGTTCACCCGAGGCCTCAACCTGAGTGCACCGCGAAGGAACCGTATGACCAGGGGGTTCTTACCCAATGACAGGCCACCGAGAGGGGTGTGGAAGGCCGATAATGCAGCCACGTAAACCTTCAGGGTGGAGTGGGCTAACCCGGTGGAGAAGCGAGACTGCAGGAACTCCAGCACTGTACCAACCGGGCAGTGAACTGGGTCAGCGTGTCGCTCTCTACACCATGAAGTGAAGAGTTTCCACTTCAGGCCACAAAGTTTCCTTGTAGAGGGAGCTCTAGAGTGAAGGATGGTCTCAGCAACCTCAGTTGAGAGACCCTCACTTATGAGATGCGCCCCCTCAGGGGCCACACCCATAGCTTCCACTTCTCTGGGTGGGGGTGGCAGATTGCGCCCCCAGCCTGAGAAAGAAGGTCCCTCCTGATCGGAATCTCCCACGGAGAGCCGTCTAGGAGGGCTATGATGTCCGAGAACCATACTCGGGTCGGCCAGTATGGGGCTACTAATAGTAGACTGACTCCGTACCGGCGTACTCTTTCTAGAACTCCCGGGAGCAGAGCGAACGGGGGAAAGGCGTACAGACGAAGCCTCGGCCACGTCTGTACCATGGCGTCCAGCCCAAGTGGAGCTGGAGGCACTAGAGAGTACCAGAGGGGACACTGCGATGTCTCTTGAGTCGCAAAGAGGTCCACCTGAGCCTGGCCAAACACTCTCCATATCTGCTTCACCACCTGTGGGTGAAGCATCCATTCCCTGGGCTTTACTTGCCCCTGCCTCGACAGGACGTCTGCCCCCACGTTGAGATGCCCAGGAATGTGAACTGCACTCAGTGAGAGGAGTTTCCCCTGGGACCACAGGAGGATATGGGACGCCAGCTTGCATAAGGGGCGTGACCGCACACCTCCCTGGTGGTTGATATAATAAACCACCGCTGTGTTGTCGGTGCGGACCAACACATGGCGGTTTCTCAGGTCTGGGAGGAAGTGCCTCAAAGCCTTGAAAACCGCCAGCATCTCCAGGCAATTTATGTGCCATGAGAGGTGCTGACTGGTCCACAGGCCGGAGGCCGAGCGGCCACTCATGACCGCTCCCCACCCGGAGAGGGATGCATCCATCGCTAGCGTGACGCGGCGACACGGAGCTCCCAGAACCGGGCCCTGAGACAGAAACCAAGGTTTCTTCCACATGTTCAAGGCACGAAGGCATCGCCGCGTGACCTTGATCTTGCGGAAGGGATTTCCCCTCGGGGAAAAACCCTTGGTCTTGAGCCACCACTGTAGTGGCCCCATGTGCAGCAGGCCAAATGGTATTACGTTGGCTGCTGCTGCCATAAGACCTAACAGTACTTGAAACTGTTTGACAGTGAGTGACAGGCCTAGCTTGACCGCATTTACTGCAGTAAGGATCGACTCGATCCGAGCAGGAGACAAACGTACCTGCATCGTGGTCGAATCCCATACGACACCTAGATAAGTGGTTCTCTGTAATGGAGACAGCACACTTTTCTTGGTGTTGAGTCTCAACCCCAAAGCTTCCATGTGAGCGAGAACAGCATCTCGATGCTGAACCGCTAACTGTTCTGAACTGGCTAAAATCAGCCAGTCGTCTATGTAGTTGAGTATACGGATGCCCTGGAGTCGCAGGGGAGCCAGAGCAGCATCCATACACTTTGTGAAAGTTCGGGGTGAGAGTGCTAGGCCGAAAGGAAGAACTCTGTATTGGTAAGCTTTGCCCCTGAAAGCGAACCTGAGAAACTTCTTGTGCTGAGGAAGGATGGAGACGTGAAAGTACGCATCTTTGAGATCTATCGTGACAAACCAGTCCTCGGACCTGATTTGAGACACGACCTGTTTGACAGTTAACATACTGAACTTCAGTTTTCTGACTGAGCGGTTCAGTTGTCTGAGATCTAAGATGGGCCGCAGCTCTCCATCCTTCTTGGGAACAATGAAGTACCGGCTGTAGAACCCGGATTCTCTGAGCTGGGGAGGGACCACCTCGATGGCCTCCTTCCTCAGAAGAGAATTTACTTCTTGTTCCATTACCAGAACCTGCTCGGGGCCTACCGTAGTAGGAAATACCCCGTTGAAGGGCGGCGCCGGGGCGCCGAACTGAATTTGATACCCTCTTTCTACAGTACGCAGGACCCATGGAGACACATTCGGCAGTAGTTTCCACGCTGCCAGAAAGTGTACTAAGGGAACCAGCCTCTCGAGGCTGGTTTCTGGTAAACTTTGAGGAATTAATTCGGTGGCCTGTAACAGCTGACTGGCAGGCGACACCTGAACTAACTGCTCTGAGGACCCCCGTGGGGGTGACAAACTTACTGGGTCCGCTACGTTGCCAGGCGGGACCACCAGCAGAGGTTTGTGAGAGACTGTCGCGCCCTGAAACACTGGCAGGGTTAGCTGACTGGTCTCCTGAGGGCCCCGAGGAGACATGGGCACCATGTAATGTGGTGAACCCCATTTCCCCCCGAGAGGGGCTGCCCTCAACGGCCCTGAGCCACAGCAGTCAGGGCCGCTTAGCCGAGGACCTCTTCGACTGAAGCACGACCCTCAGGTCGGGCCTAGTCTTGGAGGCCCCCGACTTGGAGCGCTGCTTACCCCGCCCCCTTGATCTGTCAGGAGGGGTGCGGGTAGCAATGCTCGCTTTCTGCGCCTCGCGGCGTGAGGAGCTGGTACGCGGCTGGGGCTGCTCCCGTCCAGCAGCCCCAGAGGAAAAGACACGGCGAGGGAGGTATTGCTGGAAAGCTGCAGTTTGTCTGCGGGCCTCCTGGTACCTGCTGACGACCGCATCGACCGAGTCGCCAAACAGGCCAGGAGACTGAATTGGGGCGTCCAGCAGGAGGGCCCTGTCCTTCTCCTTCATGTCGGACAGGGACAACCAGAGGTGCCTCTCCGCGACCACAAGGGCTGCCATAGACCGCCCAAAAGCACGGGCGGTCTCCTTAGTGGCGCGGAGAGCAAGATCTGCTGTACGCCGCAATTCTGACACATTAACCTCCCTGCCGTCGTCTAAATCCTTAAGCAGGTCGGCTTGGTATGCCTGCAACACAGACATAGTGTGCAGACATGACCCAGCCTGACCCGCTGCCGCGTACCCCTTGCCCAACAAGCTGGATGTTAATTTAAGAGGCTTGGTGGGCAAGGTTGGAGCCTTCAATGATGATGCCGCTGCAGGAGACAGATAGCTCGCGAGCGTCTGTTCAACTGCTGGCATCATCTTGTACCCGTGCTCCTCGACCCCTCCCACGTTACCGTAGTAACCGGAGGAGGGGGTGAAAACACGGGCCGAGAATGGTTTTTCCCATGATCTCGACAGCTCACTGTGGAGATCAGGGAAAAACGGAAGGCTCCGCCCTGGAGGTGGCCTGCGTGTCCGCAGAAAGTGTTCGTCTAGTTTGCTTTCTGGCGGCTCATGAGATTGCTCGGCGGGCCAGCTGATGTTGAGTCTGGCTACCGCACGAGTTACCACCTCCAGGAGCTCCTCAAATTGGGGGGATTTCACAGGCGGTTGAGGGAGATCAACACTCTCTACATCAACCTCCTCGGAGGAAGATAAGAGAAGTGTTGAGACCTCCTCCCGGGGGGAAGAAACCGCAGTGCGGGCTTCCGCATCCAGGAGGAGATCAACCGATCTGCTGGGTGAGGAAGGAGATAGGGGATCACCCGTCTCCATACCCTCCAACAGATCGAGCTGCGAACCCCACGAGTGCAGCTGCCGCTCCGCCTCGGCGGAAGCGGGGCCAGACCCGCGAGGAACGCTGGTGAAGGTTCCCTCCTCGAAGAGAGCCCTCCGGGAACGAAGCACCCGCAGTGGAAGACGCTCACACTGCGGACAGCCAACCCCCTCAAGGGCTGACTGAGCATGCTCCGCTC
>NC_133374.1:42091169-42191460 GCF_049309525.1 Garra rufa
GATATAAACGAATAATACGGAAAAAAAGAGGATCAGTTAATGGACAAGACTGTGTGTGATGCATGAAATGTTTCTTGTAGGGCTTTTTAATTGGAAATACATGTAATATTTATTCATGATACACTTGTGAATGCTGTCTAAATCGCGCACAGACAGCATTGGCATATACAGCAACGCCTATATAATTATGTAATATTGTATTAATTTCTATAACAATTAATATAATAATTTCTTAACTCAAAATGAAATATTAATAAACCTATCTCTGATAATCCCGGGCTACTATGCTCACTCAGGTTTATTTATGCATTAAACTCGTGTTTATGCATTTTTATCAGTATTATCAGTATTATTTTATGTTTTTGATAACAGCAGATTCTGAACAACAACGTTAAAAAAGCTTATTTATTCAAGTGATCATTAATGTACATTTTATTTTCATTTTACAGTTTTGCCAATGCTTAGACATTTTTAAACAACTTTATACATCGTTACATTCCAGTATGTCCACCCTGATGTTTCACCACAGCCGGAAGAACTTTAAACAGTCTGTTTATGTACTTGTTGCATGCCACTGCTGTAAGTTCCTCAAACCAGAATTTATTTATGGCATCAATTAAGTCAGACTTTGTAGTTGGTTTTGCTACTTTTCGAATATAATCTTTCAGAGCATGCCACACCATTTCAATGGGATTCATGTCGGGGGATTCGGCGGGAGTCTTCACCCAGTTTACACCCTGTTCAGCAATGAGTCTGCCTGCAGCAGTGTGCTTCGGGTCATTGTCCTGGAAAAAACGGTGATGTGCTCCGAAGTTTTCCCTAATGTATGGGGCAGCAGTTTCTGTTACAATAGCATTTTCAAAGAAAGACCGGTCCATTATGCCTTCGAAGATTGCAATCGGTCCCGGACCCAGTCTGGATATTGCTCCCCAAACATGAACTTTTAGCGGGTGCTTTGGCTTTGGTTTAGACACGTGTCTCCCACTTCTACGAAATGACATGGTGGCAAAGCGGTCCAAAGCCACTGTTGTTTCATCAGTGAAAATTACATCGTGAAATGACTCCTTCTCAGCAATCCATTTTTGGGCTTGTTGGAGACGTAACTCTTTATTTTTGTCTCTGATCATGGGACAATGTTGAGTTTTCCCATACTTCCACCCAAGCTTTTGCCTTATCCTCCGAATGGATCGCTCGCTTATTTCCACTCCGCTGTCACGCCATAGCTGTTTTTTCACGGAACATGACACCAGTTCATCATTCTGATGAGTGATATTCTCTATGGATAGGACAATGTCTCTAAAATCAAGGGCAAAACAGAAAATAGTTAAACATTTGACAGTTTATGCATAACCACCACTTAGCATTAACCGGTATTTAGGCCAGTGTTTGTGTTCGCGTCATGCAGTGGGTAACTTACTCCGTTATTTTGCGAGGATTACGTTTGTGTGATGATCTTTCTTTGTAGTGTCTCCGGATAGTGCTCAATGTAGCGTGTACACCAATGGATTTCAGATGTCGGGATATTTCTTGAGTAGAACTTCCAGCAGACCTCATCACCCTGATGTCTTGGGAATGCAGCTTGCTGATTTTGGTCATTTTGAGATGACTTTACAGATGGATGGACTGTATATATTCGTACAGTGTGTCAGGGGTGTGGACACTAATGTTTTGTGATAAGAGGGTGTATCATAGGTGGAGCGTGTGAGGAAAGCTTTCCCCTTTTCCCTGGCATGCATTTGAATGCTGAATCCGCAATTAAACCGAATGCTACACAGTTGGACCCCCCCAAAAACAGTCTCAATAAAATGTTGATTACAAGGCAAAACAGGCAGCATTCACCCCCCATCCCCATTCGGCTATTCATAAACATTTCGCTCTTTATACTGCCGCTGATCGCCTCATTAACTGCTACTTTTAAAATAACTGAAAAAAACAAATAGTTCCCACTTCCCTTTGTGTCGAAATTGACACGGCTCATGGCTAGTGTTTGCATATTTCTTTCTATTGTGCAACCAGATTAGTGTTATATACTGTGCTGATAGTTCTGATCATTTTTATTTTTTTTTTATCGGACAATGCAACCTGAACTTTAAATTCAAAGTAGCCTAAAATAGCTGGATCTGCCAGTCTCAACTCCCGTTTACTCCACCGCCATCTAACAGCATTTTCACACCAGTGATACTAAATATTCTTGCAAACTGTCTAAACTTCAATATACAGTACATGAAGACACTAGAGGTTTTGCGATGTACACTGCATGAAAAAAGTGGTTTTCGTCATTTAACGACACTGTGAATTGTCGCAGAAGTTTCAGGTTAATGGCTGTTCACAGGAATGCGCAGTTAGCACAGATAATTGTAGGGAACTGCCAAAAATTGAGGAAGGCTTAGCACCTGACACCCCCCATGATTCATGTCACCTTGGCCTCGGTGTAGCTTTTATATGTAAATGATTACTGGAGCTATACAAATGCAAACCAGGGGAAGGGGGGTGGCTTGAGACTCACTGATCTAGAGCTGGCTAACTGTAGCCTTCTTTGACTCAACTACACATAACACCGCGACATGCAATAAAATTATATTTTTCATGTGAAACAGTTTTTTAAACAGATATCATTTAATATTTTTAAAGTGTATATTAACATTTGTGTGTACACATTTTGTTCTATATTTTGTTCTTGAACTATATTTTCTCTATTTTCATCTATCTATCTATCTATCTATCTATCTATCTATCTATCTATCTATCTATCTATCTATCTATCTATCTATCTATCTATCTATCTATATACGCGCACGCACGCACACAGATGAAAATATATAGAAAATATAGTTGTTGGTATATCGATATTTTCAAGACAAATATAACAACAACTACATTTTCTTTTCATTAATGAAAGCCAAGTCAGGCCAAGCAAATTACAGAACAAAATATATTTTTATTGTATACAATTTACAAATAGTAAAGCAAATGATCACTTAACAAATATTAGAACATTTTAGACCTCAACCACTGTACATAGTGGCATGACTATAGTCACTTTTTCTGTTGTTGTACTTAATTGCACCGTGGATGTATTTGACACACATCGTCCAGCAATGCGCTCAACAGGGAGAAATGATGCACTGTATTGTTATCGCCATTGCAAGCAGCGAATAAAATCTAAACAGTGACGTAAAAATGAAAGCAGCAAGCAAATTACAAGAAAGCAGAACGTCTTCATCTATATGTTTTGGATTCCGCGCTTTGATTCAGGACCTAGTCTGTGATTGGACAAATCGTCGACGTCACGTTCATGAACTCGTCCGTGATTGGACAAATCGACCACGTCACGTTCATGCCGCCCATGCCGTTTTACGGTCTTTTAAATCGGCTGCAAGTGAGCAACTGATAAAATAGACCTATTAACAAATTGTCACTGTGTGCATTTGTATTAACTGTGCGAGAAAGAAATGGAGGCCACAGCATTTTATTCAAAAAGGAGCGCTCCCACTTGTAGTAGCAAGCGAAAGGTATGTAGTCTATAATGTATTTTGGCCTAACGCTGCCTTAAATTTTTTGGTACATTCAGATGTTTGTTGTGTGCTAACCATCATACATATTGTCTCAATAGCATTCTGGCAAGGAGAACAAGCAGAGTCCACAGACCAAAAATAAAACAGGGACTACCCGGCTTGTAAAAAAGAAATCGGTGGGTATTTGATAAGTTATTTTTATGTAAGCAGCCCCATGTGCAGCAGCCTCATATACCTATCTGCGGTGTGAACATCATATTCAAAACTAATTTTAATGCTACCATCTACAGGCTGTTCTAATTGAACGTAGATGTCCTGCTGCAGTCACTGTTTCCAAGGAACAGATGTCTGAATTCACAAGAAGGCTTCTGAATTTAGAGGCACGGATTGGTTTGTTGGAGGCGCGTTTCAGTGAGAAAACTCATCCTTCGACAGCGGATCAATCCACATCCACAGACATTTCTGCCAATGTTCCTTCAACGTCGGCGGATACTCCAATGGACTGCCAACAGCCTTTTGAGATGTGGTCATCTCCTCAGTCTGCTCGCGAAGACCATTCGCTGTCAGCGCACCTGGTTGATGCTGATTTCGGTGTTCCTGCTGCAGCCTCTACACCACTGACTGTCCGGACGCTCAACCTACAAACCAGCCCAGATCATTCGTTAGCGGGCTCAACATCAGAAGGATTAACCAACAACCCAGTGGTGACGAATCCGATGCTCCATAATGAAAATTCGCCGAATCAAGATTATTCACGGGTTTCTCCTTCCATCATGACATCATTCCATTTGAGATTGCCTGAAACACCAACAAACACCTCCCATTCTCATCACCATCATCGTATTCGCCGGTCTCTCATGCAGGGAGTAATCCTTCCAGATGTACATTTAAATCATGTTTCAGTAGAGACCGAGAATAAACTGTATCTGGAATCAACAGGACCAGACGGGAAACCAAGGGCAGATCGTTTCGCTGTTCTTTTGTTTAAAAGGTTAATTCCCCTCAACCTTTATCAGAACTGGGCAGGTTCTGTTAACTTTGACGGCTCCAGGGGGAAAAATGCACTACCCAACAACCTTCGTCAAGCACTTTCAGATGCTGTTGGTCGGAGATTCAACCCCGCAGTTCGTGACTGGAAGCTGATAAGAGACAGACTTAACGAACTTCTCCGAAATAGAAGAACAACTTTTCCACTTTTTTAAAAAGTAAAAAGTAAAAAAATATATATGTTTAAAAACTTGCAGAACTCACTGGAGCACTTGTGATACTGAACAATTGTATCCATTGTCAGTCACATAATAAAAGCCTTATTGTTTTGAAAAATGATCCTTCTGTTTATTTGTTGACATTATTTTTAATATTAGGATTATAATACTAGGGTATAGTACTTACATTGACATTAGGCCAAATCTAAATGGTTCCCTTTCCTTTTATGTATTAAAAAAAAAAAAAAACTTCATTGGGCAGCGCGACATCATAATGTACAGCACAAAATGAAATAAAAGGAAATACTACTACTACTCACAATAATACATCAAATAATTTTTTTACACTCTAAACTATAGTTTATATTTCTCCTCTTGCACAAATCAATAAAATCAAGTGTATCTAAAATTGTATAAATGGTATGAAAAAGACGAGCTACCTCTCAAACATGTAAATCTTCATTTGCTGTGGCTTTAAAATATTGAATTTTATAATGTATTTTGTAATTTTGTACTTGCTATTTATTGTTATTTTTAAATTAATTATTTTGATTGCTCAGTGTTTGCGCGCCCTGTAATAAATTGTTTAGTCGGCGTATAACACAGCATGTGATGGAGTGCCTCGTCTTATTAGTTTTTGTTAATAAATGCTATATAAGTTAGTTTTATTTTATTTTTGTTATGCTGTTTAATTAAAAATAACAAATCCATCTTTTAAGAATTTGTTTTAATCTTAAAATTGATAGGTGTAGCCAATATGTAAGCAAAACCAAGATCATGAATTCAAAAGTAAAAGTGAAAAGCATCCTAGACATTACAATAGCGGAAATCCCGTTCACAAAATTAAAATAACTAGGCCTACTAACAAATATGCACAAAAGGGGGTTGAATGTTAAATACGTTTCCATAAAACAATACATTATGATAACAGACAAACTATTTATCAACAATGAGCTTTGATTAAGCCCATGTTGAAGAAACAAATAAATAAATAAAAATGAAACTAAAGCGCGACCAACTGAGAGCGTTATGCCGCGTTCCAGGCAACCCGTTACCCGTGTTTTTCCAAACTTCTACCAGTGAAAGTGCACTGGAACGGCAGTTAAAACCGTGAATTCCCACCCGTGAACTCGTACTAGATCGACGCACTCCCAGTTCCCAGTTCTGACATGACTTAGCCCAAGAAACAACAATAAAGGGGTGCGGTGTTTATGCAAGTGGCACACGGTGGAAAAATAGAGTAATATTTAGGACAATTTAACGTTGCAATCAAATTATTAATACTATAAAAATAATAAATTCTTGGCGTGACTTGCTTGGAACGCTACAAAGTTCTTTGAAGACGTGATTTACGAGCTCAAAAACCTGCCTGGAGCGCAGCATTTGTGTATCCTGTCACAAAATATGGCGAAAAATCCTACACAAGGGGAATAGTGTGATTAAGGTGTGTACATGTCTTCCATAATGCGACTAAAATAGGAATACTCCACCTGTCTTAATTCGATTTGTGTTTACTCAAAATATGACTTTAGTCGGATTAAATTAATTAAAATATATCATTTTACATGGTTACTTCTTAATCAGAGTATTTAATCGCGTTAAAATCGGAATATTGTTGTCCATGTAAACGTACTTACTGTCGAGTATAAAACTTTTTTCGCAGTACATCCATTATATTTCCATGTTACACTTTTAAGACGTATAGCCCTGCATTTTAATCCGTCAAAGATCAAATGCGGGCTAAAATTATGTTTTAACATTCAGTGGTGATTAAAAAAAAACTTGCAGCGCTGGTGGAAACACGGTCCTGTCAGCAGCATTGAGCGCACGTTCAGCACAGCTTGGAAGGGTTCCTTGTTTAAAGCTTGCCACAAAACACTGGAACAAGTAAATACCTTGACTGTCAAACAGTAAGGAGATATTTTAATTATTTATTTAGAAACTACTGTTTTCTGAGTCAGTGATGATGCAGTTAACAGTCCTCCTCAAATCCTCGTTTTTTTTCGTTAAGTAGTAATTTAAGTCTTTCTACATATTTATTTATCATGTCTGACAAAAAATAGTGGTTACATATTTTCCACTGAAAAAAATGTAACTGATCGAGCTTGATCCTTCATGTCCTAAAAATGTGTTTTGCACTCTCCGCACAAACGATTGGCACCTAATAGCACACATTTATATCTCTTAGTATTTAAATCTTTTGTTTTACATCTATGGATTTTATTTTAGCCAATTCGTGATTTGAGAAGGCAAATTGAAAAACAGAGTAGGTAAACTCACTGTCTGCCGCTTGGTCTTTAAGAAACAAAAAGCTTACGTTTAACGAACAAAAATGCTCCAAACTTTTTTTTTCTAAATTACCTTAATAAAAAAGAAACGAAATTATAAATACTTTGCCGTTACATACAGAATGAAATACAGACGTAAATACTGTCCAAATATCCCTCTTTGTGCAGGGTTTGGCTACAGAATGTTGTTCCTTGCGCCACCTGGTGGATATTGTATGAAGTGCAACCACGTTGTAAAAAAATCTAAAAAAGCCGCTGCGGCATGACGCGTGGCCTCGCGTGCCAAATTGCAGGCTGCCGCGTGAAAATAGACGCATTTTTAATGGCCAGATCTGTATTTGTGCGGTGGTTAATGGTACCTCGCAAGTGGAAAGGAAATCAGACAAGTTAAAGATTATTGTTGGGTGTGCCAATAAATTTCTGAAGTTAACAGGTGTTACAGCAGAGGAGGTCCATGAGATTTTGAAAGCTAAGGAAGGAAATGCTGCTTTGGATATGAATCAGAATAATACTTAGGTATATAATGTCTTTCCTACTACTACATTGGAACGCCAGGAGCTTGATATCAAATGGGCAAGGTTTTAAAAAACATATCATAGAAATGGAAAAACTGCCAGACATCATGTGTATTCAGGAGACCTGGTTCAATAGCTCCTTGGATTTTAAGATTGATGGATATGTAGTGGAAAGGAAAGACAGAGAAGCTGGAAGAGGTGGAGGGTGTGCAACATTTATTAAAGAGAGCATAGCATATAAAAGAGTTTTCACAAGTAATAGTTTAGAATGTGTAACCATAGAAGTATTGGGAAAACATGAAGGAATCAGAATTGCAAATTTCTACAATCCATGTAAAGAAATAAGTAATGCTATGTTAAAAGAAATGATGGGCAATATTCAGGGCAAAGTTATCATATGTGGGGATTTTAATGCACATAATGGTCTGTGGGGTACTAAAAATACAGATAACAATGGGTTAATCATAGAAGAATTTATGGAAGAAAACTCACTTGTGTGCTTGAATGATGGGAAACCAACGAGAATGGATATAGTAAAAGGTGGTATGTCATGTCTGGATCTGACAATAATGTCAGCAGCTTTAGCTGGTAAGAGTATCTGGACTGTACTTGAAGATAACTTGGGCAGCGATCATTGGCCTGTAATATGTGAGATCCAGAGTACAGTTCAAAAGGAAAATATGGGTCAATCTGCAAGGTGGGGATTTAGGCAGGCAAATTGGGAGGAATTTTATATGTTGTGTGAAGAAAATTTCATAAATATTAAGCTGGAAGGAAATATTGAAGAGAAATACAATAAGGTAGTAGGAGGAATAATTTCTGCAGCAAATCAGACTATACCATTAATAACAGGTAATGGAAAGAAAAAGAAAAATGTGCCATGGTGGTCTGAAGAGTGCTCAGTGGCAGTGAGAGAGAGAAATAAGGCATTCCGGATTTTAAAAAGAGTAATATCTCAAGATACCGTAATAGAATATCAGAAAAAAAGGGCTACTGCAAGGAAGGTAATTAAAAGCGCAAAGAGAAAGGCTTGGCAGGAATTCTGTAACACAATTGGGAGAGAAACTGGAATGAATGTGGTTTGGAGAATGATTAGGAAAATGAATGGTGTTAATAGTTATAAGAAGATTCCTGTAATTGAAGAGGAAGGGAAAGTTGCCATAACAAATAAAGAGAAGACAGAAGTCTTAGCTAAAACTTTTTCTAAAGTCCATAGTATTGAAAATTTAAGTGACACATTTTTAAATAGAAGACAGGAATTAAGCAGAATATATGAGAATGTTCGTGTGAAAAAACAAGGAGCTGATAATAGTATGGATGAGGATTTTAATGTTTTTGAGTTAAAAATAGCAATTAACAACTCAAAGAATACAACACCAGGGAAAGACATGATTACTTATAGTATGTTAAAAAACTTACCAGAGGTAGCAATTAAAACAATGTTGGATTTATATAATCACATATGGAATGAAGGTTATTTACCAAAAAATTTGGAAAAGTGCAATAGTAATACCAGTAGTGAAACCAGGTAAGGATGCAACAAAATCTAATAGCTACAGGCCAATCGCTCTTACATCTACATTATGCAAAATAATGGAGAAAATGATAGTAAGAAGGTTAAATTATTTTCTGGAAAAGAATGAAATATTAACACCAGTTCAGTGTGGTTTTAGGAAAAAGAGATCAACAATGGATGCTCTTTTATTGTTTGAAAATGAGGTAAGGAAGGCACTAATAATGAAGGAGTTTCTTGTTGCAGTTTTCTTTGATATTGAAAAAGCGTATGACACTCTATGGAGGGAAGGACTGTTAATTAAGTTAAATAGAATTGGTGTAGGAGGGAAAATGTATAACTGGATATTAGATTTTTTGTTTGAACGTACATTTCAGGTAAGAATAGGTGAAGAAACATCAGCATCATATGGTATCCTGAATGGGACCCCACAAGGAAGCGTGATTAGCCCAATTTTATTTAATTTAATGATCAACGATATATTTGAAAAAGTTAAACCAAGCATTGGGAAGGCGTTGTATGCGGATGATGGTGCTATATGGAAAAGAGGTAGGAATATAGGAAATGTAATTAAAGGAGTACAAGAAACTATAAATGAAGTTGAAAGATGGTCAGTAGACTGGGGAATGAAGTTTTCAGTAGCAAAAACTCAATACATGGTTTTCTCAAGGAAAAAGAAAATTGAACAGATTACATTGAAATTATATGATCAACTGTTAGAAAGAGTGACAGAGTTTAAGTATCTTGGCTTAATCTTTGATGAGAAGATGACTTGGAAACAACATATTAAAAAAATTGAAAATAAATGCAAAAGGGTAATAAATTGTATGACCTCAATAACCAAATATGAATGGGGAGCAAGGAAAAGCGCAATGTTATGTATATATCAAGCCCTAGTACGTTCTAGCATAGATTACGGATGTGCAGTGTATGGTGATGCAGCTAAATCTCAGTTAAAGAAATTGGAGAACATACAATCTAGAGCACTTAGAATCTGCTGTGGCGCTATAAGATCAACTCCTCTAGATGCTGTCAGGGTTGAAATGGGGGAAATGCCATTAGACCTGAGAAGAGAAAAGCTTGCAATGATGTATTGGGCTAACTTAAAAGGTGGTAAGAAGAATCATTGTACACGTGTAATACTAAATGACTGTTGGGAATACAAAAAGAATGGAGGAAATAGCTTTGGCTGGAAATATGAACAGCGGGTCAAGGATTATGGTATAGAGGATGAAACAATCTGTCCTAACATGCCATTAAGTGGTGTGGCAGTGTGGAATATTCCTGAACCTGTTGTTGAAATGAGACTATTGGAGGCTCGAGAAAAAGCAGAAGAAATATACAGTAATAGTTATGGAGTTAATGTTTTTATGAGAGAAAACTTTAATTCTTTTATGCAGATTTATACAGATGGATCTAAGGATCCAATTGAGCAAAAAGTGGGCATAGGAGTGTATATTCCAAATTTTAAGACAGAAATAAGCTTGAGGCTAAGTAATAAACTGTCTGTGTACTCTACTGAGCTAACTGCAATTATAGTAGGACTGCAATGGGTTGAACAGGTTAGGCCAAACAGAGTTTTAATTTGCTCCGATTCTTCATCAGCTCTTAATAGTATAATGTCTACAAAAAGTGATAGAGAAGATTTGTTAGTGGAAATTTATACTCTATTGTACAGACTGAAAATGGAAGGTATAACTGTATATTTTTGTTGGGTGCCAGCACATATCGGAATAATAGGGAATGAAATAGCTGATAAATTAGCAAAAGAGGCATTAAAGAAAAACGTGGTGGAAGTAAAAGTTCCTTTGGGTAGAAGTGAAATAAAATCTGTGATTAATAGAAAATTAATACAAAAATGGCAACAAAGATGGGAAAATAGCAGAACAGGTAGGTGGTTTTATACTATTGAGAAATCAGTAGGGAAAAAAGTGAAGTTTTTTGGAAGATATAGAAAAGAAGAAGTAATGATATCTAGATTAAGAATGGGACATACAGGATTAAACTCAACATTAGCATTAATGGGGAAGCATGAAAGTGGGATGTGTAATGAATGTGGTATTTTAGAAACAGTTGAGCATGTGCTTTTTAATTGTGGTAAATATGATGGTCAGCGTGACAGTCTCTTTAATAGTTTTAAAAATAGGTCAGTGAGCGTTGTGGATCTTTTGGGGAAAGGTTTAAGTGACAATCAGATATATATGGCTGTTTTAACCTTTTTGGAGGTTACAGGTCTATGTTACAGGATATAGAAATATAGGGTCTGAGGGTGAGGTGTATGGTGCCTCTGCCTGCCTTAGAGGCTGAGGAGCCCAGTGTGGAAGTTGGAGGAGCTGAACACGCAGCGTCAGCTGAAGCCTGGGCTCTGATCCTTTGGGGTGGGTAGGATGGGTACCCACCCCCCCTTCAATAATCTTTTTTTTTTTTTTTTTTTTATGTATGTGTGTATGTATATATATATGTATATGTATATGTGTGTGTATATGTATATGTATGTATGTATATATGTATGTGTATGTGTATATGTATATATATATATATATATATATATATATATATATATGTGTGTGTGTGTGTGTGTATGAGGAAGAGAAGGAAGGAAAAAGGAAGGGAAAATGGAAAGAAAGGAAAAGAAAACAATACAGATTCATCACCCAGGTGGATAAAATATTCAGTAGGTGGCGGTAATGCTCCAATGGAGTGAACGGCCAGACAACCAAAAGAAGAAGAAGAAGAAGAGTTTACTGTCGGTCTTTGCTTTATGTTTACGCTTACGTGTGTGGATGTACTTCATGTTCCTGATCAGTCTGCTCCTTGGATTATATTAAAGACTCTGTTTATTTGTAATTCGTGTCTCATCTCGTCGTTCCAGCACCGAACCGTAACACCGCGCGTCCGCCAAAACAATGCAAGACTCGAGAATAGAGCGCCCAGGTGGAGAGGCAAAACTGTCCGGCAAAACTGTCCTGTTCAGGACATCATTTACAGGTCAGATACATTTGTAAATAGACTATTGTAGTTTTGTCTTTGTTTACTTAGTTAAGCATTAAACTACTTGCAAATATTATCAATACCAGCCAGTTTGCTGCAAAATTAACAAAACTACATAACTGTTGTAAAGAGTTGGAACTTAGCAGACAAATATTCACATTGTTTTATAACAAGTTTAGAGGGAGCTATGGCTAGCAACAATATGGCCCTTACAAAAATTAACCATGTTTTCACTAAAAACCATGGTTACTATTGTTAAACTATGTTAACCACAATTTAACAAAGGGTTTGCTACACTTTATGGTATTTGTGGTAAAATTTTGGTTAAACAAATTGTAATCAAAATGCCAAAAAAACAAAAAACAAAAAAAAAAAAACACGGACACTACTATACTTTTAACATAGGCCTAAAAAAACCTTAATTATTTTGCATGGCACCAGCCAATGGATTTAAACTTTTTTATGTGATAATGATAATGGCTATATATATATATATATATATTAGTCCATGGTTTCAGAATTTGTTGTGGGTTTTTGGGATGGCCTGGATGAGTGTGAGATTTTCAGGCCCCACTCCCCTCCAAAAAGTATGTGTCCCTTATTGATTTGTATTAAAAGTGGTAACCCTAATTCTGTGTGAATTCCCATGTGAATCACATGTGATTCCCATGTGAAACCCATGTGAAACCCTAGAGATCACATGTGAAAAACATGTGTATTCCCATGTAAAACATGTATATTATAAACCTGCTTGTGTTACAATGTTGTGATAGTGAAATGACTCACAACTGTCAACTGTCAATATTTTATTCATGCACAATATACACTCAAAAATATTTAATATTGTTTGTTCAATTCAATTGTATAGAAAAATTCCATTAAGTTTTATTTAGCAATCCTTACACACTATCCATATTATGAAGAATTCAAATGAATAACTACAATCTAAAGTATTTATATAAATCTTTAAGGGATGATTCATCCAAAAATGAAAATTATGCCATTAATTACTTACCCTCATGTAGTTCCAAACAAGAAAAGCCTTCATTCATCATCAAAACACAAACATATAAGATAAATTAATATATTTTTGGGATGCTTCGAGAGCTTTCTGACCCTGCATAGACAGCAATGGAACTGAAATGTTCCCAGGGCCAGAAATGTAGTAAGGACATTATTAAAATAGTTAATGTGACATCAGTGAGTCATCTGTATTTTTGCTCAAAGAAAACTAAAATGTCGACCATATTCAAAAATGTCATCTCTTCCATGTCAGTCTGATGTCCCTACTAGCTTCCTGGGCCTGGGAACATTTGCATTGATGTCTATGCAGGGTCAGAAAGCTCTCGAATTTCTCCAAAATTATCTTAATTTTTGTTCTGATGATGAACAAAGATCTTGCAGGTTTGGAACGACATGAGGGTATGTATTTAATGACAGAATTTTAAATTCTGAGTAAACCTTTTCCTTTAATAACTGGTAATGTGCTACAGCAAATTTGTTCTTAAATAAAAAAGTGACTCAATCACATTTCCCATGGCATGAAGTTGATAAAACCTGAAAGTACACCAAAAGGCACTGCTAAGTAGACCTAACAACTTGAGTCATATTTGATGACATGAGATTGGCAATGAACTGGATTGGTGTCACTGTCTGTAAGGAGGGCCACAGCAACATCTTCAAACTCATCAAACTTGTCCTAAATAAAAAAGGGGAAAAAAGAGAGATACAAATCACCAAAAAATCCAGTGTCCAAAATGGCATTGATCAATTTAAGATGTTTTTTTTTTAAACTATCAATGATTTTTTTTTATATATTTACAATAATTTTTGACAATTAATTTTAAAAAGACAGCTAAACTAAGCTAAAGTTTACACAACAATTTAAATTCAATCATTATTTACATTTATTCCATAGTCTTTCTTTTTGATACCACAAAATGGGGGAAAATTTTGTGAAAAAAAAAAAATAATAATAAATAAAATATATATATCATTTTTTTTTTTTTTGTGTGTGTGTGTAATTGACTGATTTTTGTATTTTGGGTGAGTGGTCTGAACAAAAACACAGATATAGTAACAGATGCAATCAAACATTTATTCACTGAATGAACAACAGTATGAGCAAAAACACTTTTGTACTTTGATTACATACATAGAGTGGTACTCACAAGGAGACTCACCTGAAGGTTCTCAAAAAGCCAATCACACAGGATGGACAGTGGAATGGCCGGGTGTGTAATTCCTATTAAAAAAAGTGTATAAGGTTGACTGTGATGTTACCAGAACAAACGTGATTTTAAATATTCTACTCAGACATATACACAAATAACGTGTTTAATCTAGAAATAGCTAAATCAAAATAGCAAAAACAAACACAAAGTGGACTATTTATAAGGTTAACAATTTTGATTCATTCAAAAACGAAACAAGAAATTCTTTCAAATCGCTCATTCAGTTCAATAACAAAACACCTCTGTGCTGTGCAGAGAACAAAAAAACTGCTTTGACTGGTCTTTTTTGAACTATTTTGGTTGGCAAAATAAGAGCAGAAACAGATTATTCACAACACTGTTGTTAATACTTTACTTACTGAGTTAAATTATCTGTAAATGTTCGTTCTGGAAGTGAACTTCTCCTTTAAGTTGCTATTTTAAACAACTAAACAATTAACTTAAACTATAACAACTAACATTAGTATGAACTGAAGTTTAACATTGATTTACCTCAGTTTTTGCCTGTTTCATCGAAGGGTGCGCAAACATATGAAGCAGAAAAGTAGAAAACATCTCGGGTTACATATGTAACCCTGGTTCCCTGAGGGAACGAGACACTGCGTCATCAACGCTTTGGGGAATGCCATTGGCGAACCCGCCTCTGAATCAGTCTGTAGCCAATAGAACGACGGGAGTGACGTCACCGGTGCGGTGACGTCAGCGACCAGGAAGTATATAAGCACGTGCGTTTCAAACCGGCTTCAGCTTCCAGGAATGAAGCAAAGCGCGGCAGGAATGCGGGAATTATGGTCAGAGACGCAGTGTCTCGTTCCCTCAGGGAACCAGGGTTACATACGTAACCCGAGACGTTCCCTTTCGGGAACTCAACACTGCGTCATCAACGCTTTGGGGAACGATATACCAACTATCCATAATTCCAAGTTCCTGCCCAGTGGTGTTTGTCTGGGAAAGGAAAAAGGAAAGCGTTGCTTCTGGTGGATCAGGCCAGGAAGAGCTCTCTGCCTGGGGTTGCCAGGACAAGAGAGACGATATCCCTCTGTCTGGGGGACCAGCCCAGAGCAAGAGGGCAGTGCCAGAAGATACTTACCTGAGGGGCACTGATGGTTCTCCGCCTGGGAAACTGCCAGGACGCGAAAAATATTACACCTCTGTCCGGAATATTGCCAGAGCAAGAGGGAGATGGTATATACCTCGGCCCTCGGGCTCACGAGGAAAGTGGTCGCTCAGTCTGGGGACACCAGCAACGAGGGACCAGAAGAACTCCGCCTGGAAAACTGCCAGGACGTGAGTGTGATGACATCTCTGCCTGGGACGCACCCAGCGAAGAGGAAGAATGATGTGAACCTCGGCCCTCAGGCACACGAGGAAATAGTCCAACTCCGTCTGGGGAACAGCCAGCACGGGAGGGACTGGATTGGCTCCGCCTGGAAAACTGCCAGGACGCGAGTGGGATTACATCTCTGCCTGGGAAACTCCCAGCGAAGAGGGATCTGATCCGCCTCGGCCCTCGGGCACACGAGGAAAAGAGTCCACCTCTGTCTGGGGACCAGCCAGACGTAGAGGGACAAGAGGTGTCTGGGGGTACCAGAGCACCAAGTTGCTTCGCCTGGGAGACTGCCAGGACGCAAGCGGTATTACATCTCTGCCTGGGACGTACCCAGCGAAGAGGGATAAACCTCGGCCCTTGGGCTCACGAGATTTTGGTCATACACCCCAGTCTGGTCACCAGCCAGATAGGGGGTTCTCCTCGAGCACACGAGGAGAAAGGATGGTCCTTTGTCGGGGCTTACCCGGATCAAGAGGGACCCAAGTGGTGCCTGGAAACTTCTGGCCAGGGCACTGAGACGGCTCCGCCTGGAAACTGCCAGGACGCGAGTAGAATTACATCTCTGCCTGGGACGCGCCCAGCGAAGAGGGAATGTAAAGCACCTCGGCCCTCGGGCTCACGAGGTGGAGGCCTCTGTCTGGTGACCAACCAGACCGAGAGGAAGGAGATGTCCTCGGCCCTTGGGCACACGAGGAGACAATAGTCCTTTGTCGGGGCGTACCAGGACAAGAGGGACACAAGTAGTGCCTGGAAACTTGTGGCCAGGACACTGGCATGGGCTCCGCCTGGGAAACTGCCAGGACGCGAGCGAAATTACATCTCTGCCTGGGGGTACCCAGCGAAGAGGGAACTTATACCTCGGCCCTCAGGCTCACGAGGTATGACTCCTGTCAGCTCAGGACAGAGGAGCCTGGAGTGGCTCGTAGGTCTAGCTCGTAGAACCTAACGAAGGTCAAGGGTGTAGACCAACCCGCCGCACTGCAGATGTCCTGAATAGGGACACCTGCCATCAAAGCTTTCGAGGCCGCCATGCCTCGAGTAGAGTGAGCCTTGACGCCCATCGGTGATGGGAGGCCAGAGGACTCATAAGCCGTAGTTATGGCATCTACGATCCATCTAATGATAGTCGGTTTAGTTGCAGGGAGCCCCCTCTTAGGGGGACCATAGCAGACCAACAGTTGCTCTGATTTCCGCCACTGGGCAGCTCTGTGGACGTATGTGTCCATTGCTCGCACTGGACACATACAATTATACTTCCGATGGTCGCTCTCCACGAATGGAGGAGGATAAAAGGCCTGCAGGGCGACTGGCTGTGGTACTGCTGTCGGTACCTTCGGTACGTACCCGGGTCTAGGGTAGAGGAATGCTTTGGCCAAACCAGGCGCAAAGTCAATGTATGAAGGGGCCACTGAAAGGGCCTGAAGGTCTCCTACTCTCCTCAGAGAAGTAAGAGCCAACAGCAGCGCCATCTTAATAGTAAGGAAGCGATCTGAAATCTCCTCTAAGGGCTTGAATGGAGGCCTACAGAGGGCTTCAAGTACCACAGCGAGATCCCACGTGGGGATTCTAGGGTTCACCCGAGGCCTCAACCTGAGTGCACCGCGAAGGAACCGTATGACCAGGGGGTTCTTACCCAATGACAGGCCACCGAGAGGGGTGTGGAAGGCCGATAATGCAGCCACGTAAACCTTCAGGGTGGAGTGGGCTAACCCGGTGGAGAAGCGAGACTGCAGGAACTCCAGCACTGTACCAACCGGGCAGTGAACTGGGTCAGCGTGTCGCTCTCTACACCATGAAGTGAAGAGTTTCCACTTCAGGCCACAAAGTTTCCTTGTAGAGGGAGCTCTAGAGTGAAGGATGGTCTCAGCAACCTCAGTTGAGAGACCCTCACTTATGAGATGCGCCCCCTCAGGGGCCACACCCATAGCTTCCACTTCTCTGGGTGGGGGTGGCAGATTGCGCCCCCAGCCTGAGAAAGAAGGTCCCTCCTGATCGGAATCTCCCACGGAGAGCCGTCTAGGAGGGCTATGATGTCCGAGAACCATACTCGGGTCGGCCAGTATGGGGCTACTAATAGTAGACTGACTCCGTACCGGCGTACTCTTTCTAGAACTCCCGGGAGCAGAGCGAACGGGGGAAAGGCGTACAGACGAAGCCTCGGCCACGTCTGTACCATGGCGTCCAGCCCAAGTGGAGCTGGAGGCACTAGAGAGTACCAGAGGGGACACTGCGATGTCTCTTGAGTCGCAAAGAGGTCCACCTGAGCCTGGCCAAACACTCTCCATATCTGCTTCACCACCTGTGGGTGAAGCATCCATTCCCTGGGCTTTACTTGCCCCTGCCTCGACAGGACGTCTGCCCCCACGTTGAGATGCCCAGGAATGTGAACTGCACTCAGTGAGAGGAGTTTCCCCTGGGACCACAGGAGGATATGGGACGCCAGCTTGCATAAGGGGCGTGACCGCACACCTCCCTGGTGGTTGATATAATAAACCACCGCTGTGTTGTCGGTGCGGACCAACACATGGCGGTTTCTCAGGTCTGGGAGGAAGTGCCTCAAAGCCTTGAAAACCGCCAGCATCTCCAGGCAATTTATGTGCCATGAGAGGTGCTGACTGGTCCACAGGCCGGAGGCCGAGCGGCCACTCATGACCGCTCCCCACCCGGAGAGGGATGCATCCATCGCTAGCGTGACGCGGCGACACGGAGCTCCCAGAACCGGGCCCTGAGACAGAAACCAAGGTTTCTTCCACATGTTCAAGGCACGAAGGCATCGCCGCGTGACCTTGATCTTGCGGAAGGGATTTCCCCTCGGGGAAAAACCCTTGGTCTTGAGCCACCACTGTAGTGGCCCCATGTGCAGCAGGCCAAATGGTATTACGTTGGCTGCTGCTGCCATAAGACCTAACAGTACTTGAAACTGTTTGACAGTGAGTGACAGGCCTAGCTTGACCGCATTTACTGCAGTAAGGATCGACTCGATCCGAGCAGGAGACAAACGTACCTGCATCGTGGTCGAATCCCATACGACACCTAGATAAGTGGTTCTCTGTAATGGAGACAGCACACTTTTCTTGGTGTTGAGTCTCAACCCCAAAGCTTCCATGTGAGCGAGAACAGCATCTCGATGCTGAACCGCTAACTGTTCTGAACTGGCTAAAATCAGCCAGTCGTCTATGTAGTTGAGTATACGGATGCCCTGGAGTCGCAGGGGAGCCAGAGCAGCATCCATACACTTTGTGAAAGTTCGGGGTGAGAGTGCTAGGCCGAAAGGAAGAACTCTGTATTGGTAAGCTTTGCCCCTGAAAGCGAACCTGAGAAACTTCTTGTGCTGAGGAAGGATGGAGACGTGAAAGTACGCATCTTTGAGATCTATCGTGACAAACCAGTCCTCGGACCTGATTTGAGACACGACCTGTTTGACAGTTAACATACTGAACTTCAGTTTTCTGACTGAGCGGTTCAGTTGTCTGAGATCTAAGATGGGCCGCAGCTCTCCATCCTTCTTGGGAACAATGAAGTACCGGCTGTAGAACCCGGATTCTCTGAGCTGGGGAGGGACCACCTCGATGGCCTCCTTCCTCAGAAGAGAATTTACTTCTTGTTCCATTACCAGAACCTGCTCGGGGCCTACCGTAGTAGGAAATACCCCGTTGAAGGGCGGCGCCGGGGCGCCGAACTGAATTTGATACCCTCTTTCTACAGTACGCAGGACCCATGGAGACACATTCGGCAGTAGTTTCCACGCTGCCAGAAAGTGTACTAAGGGAACCAGCCTCTCGAGGCTGGTTTCTGGTAAACTTTGAGGAATTAATTCGGTGGCCTGTAACAGCTGACTGGCAGGCGACACCTGAACTAACTGCTCTGAGGACCCCCGTGGGGGTGACAAACTTACTGGGTCCGCTACGTTGCCAGGCGGGACCACCAGCAGAGGTTTGTGAGAGACTGTCGCGCCCTGAAACACTGGCAGGGTTAGCTGACTGGTCTCCTGAGGGCCCCGAGGAGACATGGGCACCATGTAATGTGGTGAACCCCATTTCCCCCCGAGAGGGGCTGCCCTCAACGGCCCTGAGCCACAGCAGTCAGGGCCGCTTAGCCGAGGACCTCTTCGACTGAAGCACGACCCTCAGGTCGGGCCTAGTCTTGGAGGCCCCCGACTTGGAGCGCTGCTTACCCCGCCCCCTTGATCTGTCAGGAGGGGTGCGGGTAGCAATGCTCGCTTTCTGCGCCTCGCGGCGTGAGGAGCTGGTACGCGGCTGGGGCTGCTCCCGTCCAGCAGCCCCAGAGGAAAAGACACGGCGAGGGAGGTATTGCTGGAAAGCTGCAGTTTGTCTGCGGGCCTCCTGGTACCTGCTGACGACCGCATCGACCGAGTCGCCAAACAGGCCAGGAGACTGAATTGGGGCGTCCAGCAGGAGGGCCCTGTCCTTCTCCTTCATGTCGGACAGGGACAACCAGAGGTGCCTCTCCGCGACCACAAGGGCTGCCATAGACCGCCCAAAAGCACGGGCGGTCTCCTTAGTGGCGCGGAGAGCAAGATCTGCTGTACGCCGCAATTCTGACACATTAACCTCCCTGCCGTCGTCTAAATCCTTAAGCAGGTCGGCTTGGTATGCCTGCAACACAGACATAGTGTGCAGACATGACCCAGCCTGACCCGCTGCCGCGTACCCCTTGCCCAACAAGCTGGATGTTAATTTAAGAGGCTTGGTGGGCAAGGTTGGAGCCTTCAATGATGATGCCGCTGCAGGAGACAGATAGCTCGCGAGCGTCTGTTCAACTGCTGGCATCATCTTGTACCCGTGCTCCTCGACCCCTCCCACGTTACCGTAGTAACCGGAGGAGGGGGTGAAAACACGGGCCGAGAATGGTTTTTCCCATGATCTCGACAGCTCACTGTGGAGATCAGGGAAAAACGGAAGGCTCCGCCCTGGAGGTGGCCTGCGTGTCCGCAGAAAGTGTTCGTCTAGTTTGCTTTCTGGCGGCTCATGAGATTGCTCGGCGGGCCAGCTGATGTTGAGTCTGGCTACCGCACGAGTTACCACCTCCAGGAGCTCCTCAAATTGGGGGGATTTCACAGGCGGTTGAGGGAGATCAACACTCTCTACATCAACCTCCTCGGAGGAAGATAAGAGAAGTGTTGAGACCTCCTCCCGGGGGGAAGAAACCGCAGTGCGGGCTTCCGCATCCAGGAGGAGATCAACCGATCTGCTGGGTGAGGAAGGAGATAGGGGATCACCCGTCTCCATACCCTCCAACAGATCGAGCTGCGAACCCCACGAGTGCAGCTGCCGCTCCGCCTCGGCGGAAGCGGGGCCAGACCCGCGAGGAACGCTGGTGAAGGTTCCCTCCTCGAAGAGAGCCCTCCGGGAACGAAGCACCCGCAGTGGAAGACGCTCACACTGCGGACAGCCAACCCCCTCAAGGGCTGACTGAGCATGCTCCGCTCCCAAGCAGAACACACACATCCTGTGTGTGTCCCCACCAACGATGAATCGCTGGCAAGGAGGAACACACATTCTGTGTGGCTGCTGAACCGCCTTTGAAATATCAAACTTTTTCCCCTTTTTGGCAGACATTGCTCAAACAAAAGCTGTGCAAACTGGCACAAAAAACAGCAATGAAATACCGAGACAGACAGACCAACATAGAGCGCTTCGCTGAATGACAAAAGCTGAAGCCGGTTTGAAACGCACGTGCTTATATACTTCCTGGTCGCTGACGTCACCGCGCCGGTGACGTCACTCCCGTCGTTCTATTGGCTACAGACTGATTCAGAGGCGGGTTCGCCAATGGCATTCCCCAAAGCGTTGATGACGCAGTGTTGAGTTCCCGGAAGGGAACCTATGTTACAAACATATGAAACAGAAAAGTATTAAATGTTCTAGAATACAACACATTACAGCTATAAAAACTGAAATTCAACATTAAATGTGTAAAAACTAGGTAATCAAGCAAATTTTGCTTACCTTTTCCTCAGCTTACAGTGGATGTTGACCGTTATGGTTTGAATGATGCGCGTGCGCAGAGCTCCGACTTGTCCCATCAGAAATTTAAAATATAAATAAGCGTTATAAATATGATTTCGACTAAAAAAAATTACCCTTACATCGTGTCTACACCGGACACGACAGTTTCTGCGCCGCATCGCAACAGCTAAAGGGGCTGTTCACATATAGTGACCACCCTACCTGAAATCCCGGCCGACATGGCCACCAAGCCTGAGTCTGCACCCAAGATGGCTACCGCCAAGTCAGAGTCTTCGCTGGTTCCGCCCAGCCTTCCTGAGTCTTCGCTGGTTCCGCCCAGCCCTCCAGTGACTGCGCCGCCAGAGCGCCCTCCAGTGACTGCGCCGCCAGAGCGCCCTCCAGTGACTGCTCCTCAAGAGCGCCGTCCAGAGCCCGCTCCTCAAGAGCGCCGTCCAGAGCCCGCTCCTCCAGCGCGCCCTCCAGAGCCGACGCCTTCTCCTGCGCGCCCTCCAGAGCCGACGCCTTCTCCTGCGCGCCTTCCAGAGCCGGAGCTCTCTTCTGCGTGCCCTCCAGAGCCGGAGCTGTCTCCAGCGCGCCCTCCAGAGCCGGAGCTGTCTCCAGCGCGCCCTCCAGAGCCGGAGATCTCTCCTGCGCGCCCTCCAGAGCCGGAGCTCTCTTCTGCGCGCCCTCCAGAGCCGGAGCTGTCTCCAGCGCGCCCTCCAGAGCCGGAGATCTCTCCTGCGCGCCCTCCAGAGCCGGAGCTCTCTCATGCGCACCCTCCAGAGCCGGAGCTGTCTCCAGCGCATCCTCCTGAGCTGGAGCTCTCTCCTGCGCGCCCTTCCGTGCTCTCCTGTGTGGACTATACCCTAGGTTCCCCCAAGAAAATTTTTTGGGGGGGGGGGTTACTCCCCTGATCGGCCATGGCCACCTGGACTGTTTACCCGGCCATGGCCACCTGGACTGTTTACCCGGCCATGGCCACCTGGACTGTTTACCCGGCCATGGCCACCTGGACTGTTTACTCGGCCATGGCTTCCTGAGCCTCCAGATCCGCCATGGCCTCCTGAACTATTGTCCCGGCCATGGCTTCCTGAGCCTCCAGATCCGCCATGGCCTCCTGAACTATTGTCCCGGCCATGGCTGCCTGAGCCGCCAGATCCACCATGGCCACCTGGACTGTTTACCCTGCCATGGTTTCCTGAACCCCCAGACCCGCCATGGCCACCTGTGACCACATGTGGAAAATTTGTAGACACGTGATCACATGTGGAAAACATGTAGACACATGTGATCACATGTGGAAAACATGTGGACACATGTGATCACATGTGGAAAACATGTGGACACATGTGATCACGTGAAAAACATGTGGACACATGTGGAAAACATGTGGACACATGTGAAATTCATGTGGTTTTTCTTTAAGGGTAATCCCGCCTCTTGAAATTTGAAATTGTACAGCAATAAGCTGTATGTTTGCATCAAACCACCGCATCACCCCAGAATGCATTGTGGTTTACAGCAATATGCTGTATTATAAGAAATACAACCTGCTGCTGTAAAATATTGCTGTAATTTTTACAGCAATTCGTTACAGTGCATACAAACAAGAAATGTTGGGAAAAATGCAATTATACTTTTAAATATGAAACCAAACCACCAGTAGTTGGCGGCAAATGACTGTGAGTCATTTAGTCATTCATTCAACCGATTTGTTCAAATGGCAGATTCATTCAGAAACAAGGCAAGTGACGTTCTTTTATGATTGGGTCATCGACTCAATTTTTTCAAAAACATGGATTCATTCAGTAACTGCAGGCCCAGCGTCAAGGGGGGGCTCAGCCATCTTGTAGGACATCTCAATTCTCTAATTGCACCGTGAGGACGCGAGGATCGAGGAGTGATACACAGGTCTATCATATGTGGAATTGTTTTATCGACTAAACGTGATGCACTCCTCCCCCTTGAGAACTGTCATAAAAATTCACATTTATATTTTACCTTTGCAGTGTAAATAATGTCACATATTTCAACAGTGCATCTTGTTTTGTTAATAATTATGAACACCTTAATAATGAACTTTAACAACATATGGGCAGATCCCTTTAGCGCAGCTGATGACGCTTTAAGTGATGCTTAAATGGTCAAGAATATTACAGTGTTCATCCTTTAATTCATCCGTCCACATTTCCTTTCCTTACATCCTTCCCTTGTATCCTAAGGGGGTGGAGCTAAGACATGAGGAAAGGAAGCAAGGAAATAAAACGAGGATGCAAAAATAAGAAATGAGAAGCATTTGGATTGTCTTTGTATTTTTGTCTTTGTATTTTAGTATGCATCTAGTGTTCTGTGGTGTGTGTGTGTGTGTGTGTGTGTGTTGTTGTTGTTGTTGTTGTTGTGTGTGTCTTTTTTTAGATTAAGTATTTTATGTGGTTAATTTAGTAATTAGTAATTACTTTTTTTTTCATTCTCCTAACTTCTATGGAGTAATTTGTGTTCCTGTGGAGCCTTGTTCTGTCTTTTCTTGTGGTGTTAGAGTTCCTTTCCTGACCTGTTTCTGCTCACTGGTTCCCTTGCCTAGTATCTGGGTTACTTCAGAGTTTGTTGTCCACAAGTATCTGGGCTCCGCTCTTAGGTGCCTTGTTCTCACCCCCTTCCTGGCCTTGCCGCTCCGTCTGCTGCTATAGTATTCTGCCAGTAGATGTCTGACGCTGTTTCAGTGGTCTCCCTGGCTGTCTTTTCGTTTACTGTATTCCTGATTTTTGTATTAACTGTACACCTCACTACCCTCTTGTATCAATCTGTTTTGTCAATAAAACCCCTGGTCATTCACTCTGTGATTGGGTCCTCCTTCCAGATTCCTGACCCTGTTATACTGTATTATGACAACACTTTTTTTGCAACTAAGTTTCAATATAGTGATAATAATGTATACCATGATAAAAACATCAGCAATTAATCGCAATATGATCTAGTACCGGCATATCTCTTTATACATGACAATGTTAATGCGTTTGGTCTTGGCTAAATGGATCTGTTGTGCAACTGCTGCTGTGGCAGAGCAAGTATCAAAACTTGCTACTGCCAATGCATGCACAGGCATGCTGCTGTGAGCATGTAAGAAAAACTGCTGCACATATAACATATATGAAATGAGACCCAGATAGCATATATGTAATTACCCCTTAACAGATCTATACAGGTGGAGCTAAGAAAGGTTAAGGGTTTCTGAAACACGCTACAACTGCTACAGCAAGCACTGAATGATTAGCAGTAGGGCTCTCTAATGTTTATTTTGGTAATCTGTTGATTATTTTGATAATTAATAGAGTAATCGGATAATTACAGTTATTATTATTATTATTGTAATTATTATTATAATATCTATGTTTTTTGTAGTAATAAAAATAGACTTAAGTGAACTACAGCCATTAAAATTACTTAAAATACATGTATATGTCAGGATTTGGATTTCTGGTCAGCTGTGTTTCTCATTTTTATGTGTCTGTTCTTGTGTGTGAGTTGGTGTATCCTGGTGTAATGTTAGGATGGCATATAAATGAGGTGATACAGGTGTTCTCTGCTTCAGTTTGTTTATTAACAACTGCGCAATGGTTCAACATACATTCACTCTGTGCTGCAATTCTCTTATGCCCCGAATTACCCGTAGCAGCTGCGCACGTCACAACAGGTTTGAGCTAATCACTATATTACCGTATATAACATAAACATATCCTCAGTCTATCATTACATCTTCTTTTGAGTTTTCAAATATTATTCTATATCAACGTGTTTCGCAACAACCTCAATAACAGAATGAACAAACAAAAGTTGTTTCTTTTTTAACAGTGTCTTCTTTTTAGTGTCAATATGAAGCTTGTGTATATAGACAAAAATAACTATCTAGGGATTCCAGGTAGACTACTGGTCACCCACATAGACGCTGGGGATTTTTCTGCCCCATGTAGCAATCTTTGTACTAACTATGAAGTCTTTCAGGTATCCAGGCTGTTTAATAACTCTTCCTCTGGATGTAACAACATTCTTAGATTGCTCTGGAACATCCTGCTCTTTGTTTTGAACTTGAACATTTTGTTGCTGTTCGGCTTGAGGATGTTCTTGATCCCCGCTCCTCTTTTCCTCCAACGCTTGTTGGTGCGAAAACGAGTTTAAGAAACATAGATGTTTTCTGTTCCTTCGTAGATTTCCATTTTCTGTGCGAACTATGTAAGATCTCAGAGTATTGTGTTTATGAACAACTGTAGCAATCTTCTTCCAGCCCTTCTAACCCATTCGTCTTGACTGCAACAGGATCTCCAGGTTGAGTTCGGGCAACAGGCAGCACCCATGGCGTCTATCATAATACAGCTTATAGTTGGATTTCGACTTAGTGTCTGTTGCTATCACTTTTGAGAATCAGGCCACTCGGGTGTCAGTTTATTTTCCAGGACAGAAACCAGTGTTCTTAGTTGACGTCCGAGCATCAACTGTGCAGGGCTGTATCCTGTCACTTGGAGGGGTGTCACTCTGTAAGCGAGAAGAGCTAGAAAATGATCTTCTTTCTTGAGAATCTCTCACTGCTCTTTCGGCCTCTCCATTTGACTGTGGAAAAATACAGGCTTGTGGTGACGTGACAAAACCCGTAAGCTTTTGCAAAATCCTGAAACTGTTGACCGCTGAACTGCGGACCATTGTCAGTCGCAGATGGGAGTTTTACTTACTCAAACATGTTCTGAGGGCAGAAAGAAATATAATTGGTTTACAGATTCAACCAATGAAATTGAAGCAGAGGCGGGGTCAGGAAATTTGGACATGAAGAGGGAAATCCTTCAGACAGATACGTTATAACGCTTTGTGTGAGAAATGTATTGCAAGGTAAGTGAATTTACCATGTATTTATAAAAAAAAATCAACAAATGTGTCGTTTACTAAGATAACTAGCGAACAATATGATCATATCGTATGTATTTTCATTTGACTGCTTCATCAGTCGATCGCACCAAAGATGCTTATGTGGTAAATGTAGTAAAACATGCTTTTCTAATGCTACCGCGCTGTCTGTGAAACCGATATGAGCAAATACAAAACTCAAATCTCTGTTATGTTTCATCAGTTTGCGTTAGCATTAGCGCTACTCTCTGGAGTTTACTCTATAAGTTCGTATTTCTGTTTTTAACAGAACTCCGCTGCTCCCAGGGCAGGAGTAATGATATTAAAATTACTGATATTGTTACAGAACTGCACTGCTCTCAGGGCAGGAGTAATGATATTAAAATTACTGATATTTTTACTGAACTGCGCTGCTCTAAGGGCAGGAGTAATGATATTAAAATTACTGATATTGTTACTGAACTGTGCGCTGCTCTCAGGGCAGGAGTAATGATATTAAAATTACTGATATTGTTACTGAACTGCGCTACTCTCAGGGCTCTCTACAAAGGCAGACGGAGGCGCAGCCTGCCCCGCCGAGAAGCTTCCATCCCGCCGCCGGTGGCTCAGCCTCCGCCTGCCCGTCGCCGAGTGTGCCCTGCGGCTGCAACATCGATAGCTCTGACCCCAAAAAAAACAAACAAAAAAAACACAGAGCTAGCCGCAAGAAATCGGCGCCCCCCGCGCGTTAGAAGCAACCCAGAGGGGATAGAGACTGCTCTTCAGGGGACGATGACATCGATGTCCCTTTCCGGTGGAGGGCCGGGAGCCACTGTATACTTTACAAAAAGAGCTAGTTTCTCACCTCTGGGACCTCGGCCTCGAGTTCCCTTCCTGAGCAGCACTTACACTCCTCGGAACTGGACTCGGAGCCCTCTGTCGCCAGCGCGGGAACCAGGGAAGAAGGTAAGCGCTGCTTAGTGCAGTTAGACTCTACTCCAGGACGTATATCCTTCTGGGTTCAGTCTCCTTCCCTGTCTCCCCCTAGGCTGCCCTACCATGGTCATGTCGGTCAACGCTCCCTTGATACCACTACGTGGTTAATACGGACGGTACGGTCCAGCTTTGCGTTTCAGCTCCAGGCGTCCGCCCAGGTTCAGAGGTACCCTTTATATTTTTCTTCATTTGGGCATGCGTGCCTCTGTCCTGCCTGCGGAGGTCGCGATCCTACTGGCGAAGGACACGACCCAGCCTGTCCCTCCAGCCGGGATGAGGTCAGGGTCTTTCAGTCCCTACTTCAACGTGCCCAGAAAGAGTGGTGGGTTAACACCCCTCCTGGATGGAGCTCTGTCCCGGTCCCTTCTTAGGCTGTCGGCACAGACGCTCACGACGAAGTGCATACAAGTATGCTTCCGTCTCCAGGCGTGGGTTGCAGCCATCTGCCTGAAGGGCACCCGCTGCCGCGTCTCGATTTTGCCCGGCACACACCCCTCCGGCGGTCTGTCTTGGGGGTCGAGCGCTTCAGTGCGAGGTGCTTCCATTTGGCCAGTCCCCTCTCCCCGCCTTCTTTAGGCCACGGGAGCTCCCCTGTCCCCTCTTCGGCAGACAGGGATTCGCGTTCCAACCGTCTCAGCGACTGGTGCCTTGCAGCCCACTTGCGAGTTCCGTTGTGCGAATCCGGGGACCCGGTGCTTCGGCACCCCTGCCATCTGGTCCTTCAGGCCAACCGAGGGAAGAGTAAAACTTTGCCAAAAAAAAAAAAAAAAAAAAAGGGGCGGAGGATCTCTTTCCTCGGTTGGGAGCCGACTCGGTCCTCACTACAGCCCGCTTTACTACCAAGAGCGCGCGTCTGGTCTGTGCTATAGTGCCTGAGTTATCAGGCACAACATAGCGGTCCCTCTCAAAATTCAGAGGCTCCTGGGGCACACGACAGCTCTAGCCGCATTGCCGCTAAGCTTGTTCATGTGAGACCGCTTCAGCACGATCGAGTCCCGTATGGGCATGGCATCTCGGCTTACTCCGGACTGGCGTTTCCCGCAGTTTTTGCCGACTAGTCACCCTGTGGCCCACCACAGGTTGAGATGCCGTGTACGACGAGCACTATAGCCTGTCCACCATCGGCTCCCACGGAGTCCAATGTAGCAGATTTTGCTACTTGCCATTCGCATGAGGCAGGGAAACTCAACCATGCAGCTAGCTTCACGGCAGTCCACCCACCCTGCAGAATGGCGACTCCTCCCCGTGACGTTGCAGCTAGCTCGGAGCTTTATCGGCAAGGCCCAGCCACATCCGCTCGCCCTTCCCGATTCCTCCCATTGCCAGTTGCCTCTTCTCAAAAGTGGCACCGGCACGCAGCTGACCTCCGGGGCCCAAGTACGCCGTTTTTCCCCAGCGAGCCTCCTTGCACAGACGGTGCAAGTTCAGGGAGGACGAGGAGTAAGTCTTTTTGGTTGCGCACGAGAATGGCCCACCTGGACTTAGGTCTTAGTAACCATTCCTCGCGGCAGCCCCTCCCTGCATGGGCACGGGTGGCACCCGCGGACCCCTCCGGCCTTCCAGAGGCCGTGATAGAAATTATCACTCAGTCCGACGAGCTCCCCCTACCAGGCGGCTTACGCACTGAGATGGGGTCTGTTTGCTGACTACTGTTCCTCTCGCAACAGAGGACCCACAGAGATGACGATTGCAGTAGTGCTTTCCTTCCTGCAAGAGAAGTTGGAGCGCAGGCTGTCCCCTTCAACTCTCAAAGTGTGTATTGCCGCTATCGCAGTATATCACGATGCAGTAGAGGGAACATCCCTAGGTAAGCACCCACTGGTCGTGAGGCTCCTCAGAGGTGCCAGGAGGATGAATCCTCCCAGATCGCACCTCATACCCTCTAAAAATGGGGCCTCTCTGCCGCCCTCCAAGGCCTGCGGGACGCCCCATTCGAGCCACTCGCCTCACTCGAGCCAGAGATTTCTGTCAATTTAGACGACGCTCCTGACGGCCCTGGCTTCCAGAGGGTAGGGGACCTACAAGCTTTCTCTGTCAGCAAAGCGTGCCTAGAATTCGGGCCCGGTGAT
Source organism: Garra rufa (assembly GCF_049309525.1). Classification (NCBI taxonomy): domain Eukaryota; kingdom Metazoa; phylum Chordata; class Actinopteri; order Cypriniformes; family Cyprinidae; genus Garra; species Garra rufa. Next base: position 42,120,664 of record NC_133374.1, read on the forward strand.
TCTCACGTTATCCTGAGACCCCGGCCCGGCTACGTGCCCAAGGTTCCCACCACGCCTTTCCGCGATCAGGTGGTGAACATGCGAACTCTGTCCCTGGAGGAGGCAGACCCAGCTTCTGCGATGATTGTGTCCAGTCCGTGCTTTACGCATATATGTAGACCACACTCGGCACTTCACACGCACCGAGCAGCTCTTATTTGCTTCGGAGATCAGCAGAAAGGAAATGCTATCTCCAAACTGAGGTTGGCTTATTGGGTGGTAGATGCCATCTCCCTGTCATATATCAGGGACTGCCATGCCCCTTAAGGTGTTCATGCCCACTCCACAAATGGAGTGTTGCCTCACCCTATGCGTTGACTCATGGCGCCTCACTAGCAGATATCTCTAGAGCTGCGGGCTGGGCGACACCAAATACCTTCGCCAGGTTTTATAAACCTTCGCGTAGAGGCCGTTTCCTCGAGGATCCGTGCGCTATTTTCCCAGGATGTAGCCCCTTGGTGGTCTCCTTCGCCCCGCAGGTTGTGGCAATATTTCTCAGTATTTTTCCAGTGGTCAGCCAGAAGGCCGCTGTTTTCCTCGTATATCCCTAAAGACTTATGGATATATTGAATTAACTAAAGATCTCATGTGCTCCATGTTTTCTTAAATTGTATCTTTCAAAATAATGGATGTTGAACCAGCACTAAAATAAATAAATAATAAATTAATATATTACATATTTATTCTTATTATTCCAAGCATATAACATTTAATTTATAGCAGACAACCATTCGACTGGCCATGTGAGCAGTGCATTTCTTGGTTTATATGATCACACATCTTGCTTCCCCACTGCAAATAAATTGAAATCACTGAGGTGCCATGTAAATATATTTTTTACATACTGTATGTTGCTATTGTCCAAATAGAGCTTCTCTCATAGTTGACTTGGTGATACATAAATATAATTGCAATCACTTAATATTCTCATAGGCTATTGCAGAGATTTTAAGACTTGTAATTCAAAAAATAGCAATTTTTTTTTTTTTTTTGTGCTATTAATGTTGTATCATTCAATGTATGTTGTACAGATTGTTTGTGTAAGAACAAAATGAAAAATGTTGATTGAAAATGATGTTTGTGGGTCCAATATTAAAATAAAACAATCAAGTTTAATTATGTCATTTATTTCTCCTTTATTCAATTACAAATAAATCCAGTGAATTAAATCCATGTAAAAACAGAAACATTTCACAACAAAAAGGTATAGCAAAGATGCATCATTAAACTGCTGTAGTTTTAACTGGTTGATATCATAATTCCTAGAGGTTTTTACGTTCTTTATTTCTTTAAGTCACTAGTCAACAAATTTGAACGTGCTTCCTTTAAACCAAGGTTGCCTTCCCAAATATCTTCTCAAAGCCAGTTTCTTGGAGTCTTCAGAATTGTTTGTAATTGTTCTTGCAATTGAAATGCATAAAGAATTTGGTTTCAATTTACACTGGTAGTCATGAAAAAAAAAGAAAGAAGAAATAAAAAAAAATACGTGAAGACTTTAGTGGATATTGAATCATGGCCATCCTCCCCATGACCATCTTTTATTTCACTAACCACTTTCTTTTGTTGAGCAAACGTCCATACCAGGAAGATTACATCCCACACCATCTCACTGCACAGCATCTGAAATATAGCAATGTATACAAACAAAGATCAAAGATAAAAATCATTTACAACTCCCTCACAATTCCTAAAGCCTACTGTACTCTGTTTGGCCTCAGCTACAACTACAATGATTGAGGACAGATCAGAGTATATGTCTGAGGGACAGCCAATAAAGTCCATAGGTTGGCATTAAGCAAACCTACCAGGTAATTGGTAACAGGAAGTGAGACTGGAGTTACTACACCTAATTCATAGAAAACATTAAAACAGAGAAAGAACTTGGAAAAGGTAAACACTTTGGCAATAAAATAAAATGCAATAATGCTGTAAAATTACAAATATTCACTATGTGGCAAACATATGAATTGTAACTTTTTTTACCTCATCAGGAAGCTGCTGATACAAAGTGAATATGGCAAGAGTTTTTGTTTCTTTCCTATTCTGGTCTCGCTGTCCTGAGGAAATAAAAAAAAAAACATAACGTATTGTTACAGAGCATTATTATTATTAATTGCAAGCAAGATATATAAGCAACCAATCAGTTATAATATTTTTTTTCTTAGAACACTGTATTCTAAGAGTCCAGCTCCAATCCTGTTTAAACAAACCTGTCTGTAATTATCAAGTTCTCTTGAAGATTAGCTGGTAAATGTTTGTTTGATTAATTCTGAACCTGATGTTGTAGGAAGGCAGATCTCCAGGAACAGGATTGGTTTAGACCAAGTGTTTTAAAATGGTTTCTTAAGGTAATCCAAGTAAACCAAGAAATAGGAAAACATTAAAATGTACAATGCTGGGACTTGGGAAGCTCCAGGAAAAAAAATAAAAAATTTGAAATGGTTTTTGGCTTGTGTGATAAAGGATTAATGCAAATAATGCAAGATGGAAATGCATTTGCTGTATAAATTCTTTCATGAGCATAAAAAATATGCCATGACTGCGTGATGGGGTTGCATAACCCAGTGGTTCTCAATCCTGGTCCTGGAGGACCCCTGCTCTGCACATTTTGCATGTCTCTCTTATTTAACACACCTGATTGAGATTTTCAGCTTGTTAGTTCTGTTCATGGATCTCTACTAATGAGCTGATGATCTCAATCAGGTGTGTTAAATAAGGGAGACATGCAAAATGTGCAGAGCAGGGGTCTCCCAGGACCAGGATGAAGAACCACTGGCATAACCTGACTAACCAGCAGACCAATCTTGTTGCACAGCATCTAAAATGTTTTTAAGGTCAGTCTTAAATTCTAAAGTAGTCATACAGAAATACTTTGATGTGAGTACACTACAAATAACAGTAATATGAACCTATTGATTACTGAAAGCAGCAAAGTTCTTTAACAATATCAGTAATTTTAATATTGATTATTCCTGCCCTGAGAGCACCACAGTTCTGTAACAATATCAGTAATTTAAATATCATTACTCCTGCCCTGAGAGCACCACAGTTCTGTAACAATATCAGTAATTTTAATATTGATTACTCATGCCCTGGGAGCAGCACAGTTCTGTAACAATATCAGTAATTTTAATATTGATTACTCCTGCTGTTATGGGTGTGACGTGCTGGACGGACGAGACAAAAGTCAAGATTACAATAAACACTATATTTAATATCTTCTTGGAATAACAGGCAGGAACACAAAGAAACATTCACACACGTTGACATCAAACGATTAAAGACCGACACTGAACTCAAGATACAAACAGACTTATAAAGACAGACTAATAATTAGACACAGGTGTTACAGATGACGGTGATGAGGGCTAAACCAAATGACAACAGAATGGCAGGGAGAGACAATGGAAGAAACCAATAGACCAAAACAGACAAGAATGTAACACCTGCCCTGAGAGCAGCGCAGTTCTGTAACAATATCAGTAATTTAAATATCATTACTCCTGCCCTGAGAGCAGTGCAGTTCTGTAACAACATAAGTAATTTAAATATCATTACTCCTGCCCTGAGAGCAGCACAGTTCTGTAACAATATCAGTAATTTTAATATAATTACTCCTGCCCTGAGAGCAGTGTAGTTCTGTAACAATATCAGTAATTTTAATATAATTACTCCTGCCCTGAGAGCAGTGCAGTTCTGTAACAATATCAGTAATTTTAATATTGATTATTCCTGCCCTGAGAGCACCACAGCTCTGTAACAATATCAGTAATTTAAATATCATTATTCCTGCCCTGAGAGCAGCGCAGTTCTGTAACAATATCAGTAATTTTAATATCATTACTCCTGCCCTAAGAGCAGAACAGTGCAGTAACAATATCAGTAATTTTATTATCATTACTCCTGCCCTGAGAGCAGAACAGTTCAGTAACAATATCAGTAATTTTAATATCATTAACATACTCCTGCCCTGAGAGCAGTGCAGTTCTGTAACAATATCAGTAATTTTAATATCATTACTCCTGCCCTGAGAGCAGAACAGTTCAGTAACAATATCAGTAATTTTAATATCATTACTCCTGCCCTGAGAGCAGCGCAGTTCTGTAACAATATCAGTAATTTAAATATCATTATAAAACGGTTAGTTCCATTCCTCAATTCTGATTGGTCAGCAGCTGTGTCGTATTCATGATACGGCACTGCTGTGACCGCTTCACTCAACGGTTTTGTGTATCATTGAACCCCCTTAGCAACCACCCTTAGCAACGTAAACACAGCTGCAGCAGTTAGGGACTACTTTTTACAGCGGAAGGCAGTTAATGATTTTATTTTATGAAAACGTACAACTTAATATAAATGAATATATATTTTTGATTTTAATATTTTTATTGTGTGGTAACCGTTTTATAAAAGCAATAAGGTACTTGAGGCCGTGCTGTATCGTGAATAAATGACGGCTGAAGGGGTTGCAGGCAACAACGCCCTTCAGCAGTGATTTATTCACGATACAGCACGGCCTCTCGTACCTTATTGCTTAATTACTCCTGCCCTGAGAGCAGCGCAGTTCTGTAACAATATCAGTAATTTAAATATCATTACTCCTGCCCTGAGAGCAGAACAGTTCAGTAACAATATCAGTAATTTTATTATCATTACTCCTGCCCTGAGAGCAGAACAGTTTAGTAACAATATCAGTAATTTAAATATCATTACTCCTGCCCTGATAGCAGCACAGTTCTGTAACAATATCAGTAATTTAAATATCATTACTCCTGCCCTGAGAGCAGCGCAGTTCTGTAACAATATCAGTAATTTTAATATCATTACTCCTGCCCTAAGAGCAGAACAGTTCAGTAACAATATCAGTAATTTTATTATCATTACTCCTGCCCTGAGAGCAGAACACTTCAGTAACAATATCAGTAATTTTAATATCATTAACATACTCCTGCCCTGAGAGCAGCGCAGTTCTGTAACTATATCAGTAATTTTAATATCATTACTCCTGCCCTGAGAGCAGAACAGTTCAGTAACAATATCAGTAATTTTATTATCATTACTCCTGCCCTGAGAGCAGAACAGTTTAGTAACAATATCAGTAATTTTAATATCATTAACGTTACTCCTGCCCTGAGAGCAGCGCAGTTCTGTAACAATATCAGTAATTTTAATATCATTACTCCTGCCCTGAGAGCAGCACAGTTCCGTTCCGGGAACTCGAGCCGCGTCATGGAACACTATGGGGAACGCCATTGGCGGGCAGCACTCTGAATCATGTCTACAACCAATGAACGACGGGAGTGACGTCACAGGCGCGGTGATGTCAGCGACCAGGAAGTATAAAGCACGTGCGTTTGACGCCCGTGGCAGCTTTTGTCATTCAGCGAGAGCGCTCTGTGTCTGTGTCTGTCCGGTCATACTGCTGTTTTTTCGTGCCAGTTTTGCACAACTTTTATTTGAGTAGTATGACCACTAAACAACCTTCAGAAAAGAAAAGTTTGGTGGCGGTTAAGCGCCCGCATAGACGGTGTGTCCCTCCCTGCCAACGCTACATTGTTGGTGGGGACACACACAGTCTATGCGTGGTCTGCTTGGGAGCGGAGCACGCGCAGTCAGCCCTCGAAAAGGCTGACTGCCCGCAGTGTGAACGCCTTCCGCTGCGAGTGCTCTGTTCCCGGAAAGCCCTCTTTGAGGAGGGGGCTTTCACTAGCGTTCCCCGCAGGTCTGGCCCCGCTTCCGCCGAGGCGGAGCGGCAGCTGCACTCGTGGGGTTCGCAGCTCGATCTGCTGGAGGGTATGGAGACGGGTGACCCCCTATCTCCGCCCTCACTCAGCGGGTCGAGCGATCTCCTCCTGGATGTGGAAGCCCGCACTGCGGTTTCTTCCCCCCGGGAGGGGATCCCAGAGCTCCTCATATCTTCCTCCGAGGAGGTTGTTTTGAGAGCCTGGATGAGCCACAACCGCCACCCCGTTCGCCACACTACGAGGAGCTCGTGGAGGTGCTGACGAATGCGGTAGCCAAATTAAATATCTCATGGCCCGCTGAACAACCTCATGAGCCGCAGCGAAGCAGACTTGATGATCGCTTCCTGCGGACAAAGTCAGCACCCCCCAAGCGGAGTCTTCCCTTCTTCCCTGATCTACATAAAGAACTTTCTAGATCATGGGAGAAGCCGTACTCTTTCCACCTCTTTAACCCCGCAGAAAATTATGGAAATGTGGGGGGCACGGAGGAGTACGGATACAGGTCGTCCTTGAAGGCTCCGTCCTTGCCCACAAAGCCACTCAAAGTTACATCTAGCTTAATGGGCAAGGCATACACGGCAGCAGGTCAGGCTGGCTCATGTCTCCACACTATGGCCATCCTTCAGGCATACCAAGCCGATCTGCTGAAGGAGTTTAGCGAGGGCGAGGAAGTAAACATCACAGAGATGCGACGTACAGCAGATCTCGCTCTCCGCGCCACCAAGGAGACCGCCCGTGCTGTGGGGCGGTCTATGGCAGCCCTGGTGGCCGTAGAGAGGCATCTCTGGCTGACCCTGTCTGAACTAAAAGAGAAAGACAGGGTCACGCTCCTGGACGCCCCCCTGCATCCCTCTGGCCTCTTCGGTGCCTCGGTGGACACAGTTGTCGCCAGGCACCAGGAGGCCCGCAAGCAGGCGGCGGCGTTCAGGACATACCTTCCTCGCCGCGTTTACTCCTCTGAGGCTGCTGGACGGGAGTGGTCCGAGGTGGTCCCTCCTCAAGACAGGGAATCCGGGTTCTACAGCCGGTACTTCATTGTTCCCAAGAAGGATGGAGGGCTTCGGCCCATTTTAGATCTCAGGTTACTAAACTGTTCAGTCAGAAAACTGAAGTTCAGAATGCTTACAGTCAAGCAGGTCGTGTCACAAATCAGGTCCGAGGACTGGTTTGTCACGATAGATATAAAAGACGCATATTTCCACGTCTTCATCCTTCCTCAACACAGGAAGTTTCTCAGGTTCGCTTTCAGGGGCAAAGCTTACCAATACAGAGTACTTCCTTTCGGCCTAGCTCTCTCACCCCGAACTTTCACGAAGTGTGTGGATGCTGCTCTGGCTCCTCTGCGACTCCAGGGCATCCGCATACTCAACCACATAGACGACTGGCTCATCCTAGCCAGTTCAGAACAGTTAGCGGTTCAACATCGAGGTGTTGTTCTCGCTCACATGAAAGAGTTGGGGTTGAGACTCAACGCCAAGAAGAGTGTGCTTTCTCCATTACAGAGGACCACCTACTTAGGCGTGGTGTGGGATTCGACCACAATGCAGGCACGAATGTCACCTGCTCGGATCGATTCCATCCTTACTGCAGTAAATGCGGTCAAGCTAGGCCAGTCACTCACTGTCAAACAGTTCCAAGTACTGTTAGGTCTTATGGCAGCCGCTTCCACCGTGATACCTTTTGGACTGCTGCACATGAGGCCACTGCAGTGGTGGCTCAGGACCAGGGGGTTCTCCCCGAGGGGAAACCCATTCCGCAAGATCAAGGTCACGCGGAGCTGCCTACGTGCCTTGGCCATGTGGAAGAAACCCTGGTTCCTCTCTCAGGGTCCGGTATTGGGGGCTCCCTGTCGCCGCGTCTCGCTAGCGACAGACGCATCCCTTACCGGATGGGGGGCGGTCATGAGTGGCCGCTCAGCCCAAGGCCTGTGGAGCGATCACCATCTCTCCTGGCACATAAATTGCCTAGAGATGCTGGCCGTATTGCAGGCCCTGAAGTGTTTCCTTCCAGACCTGAGAAACCGTCACGTGCTGGTCCGTACAGACAGCACTGCGGTGGTTTACTACATAAACCATCAAGGAGGTGTCCGCTCACGCCCCTTATTCAAGCTGGCGTACCGGATCCTCCTGTGGTCTCAAGGAAAGCTTCTCTCCCTGAGAGCAGTCCATATTCCTGGACATCTGAATGTGGGAGCAGACGTTCTGCCGTGTGCGAGGGCCCGTTCATCGCTGCTTGCAGCTTTAATTAGGGCCCGAGCCCAAAAGGGCGAAGGCCCTATTGTTCTTCTAAGGATTCTTATTTTTATTTATTTTTTTTTATTTTTTTCAACCGTTGGGGCACTTTTGGGGGCCTTAACATATTCAAAAACTCTTGAAAATTTGCACACACGTTGGAATCTGCCGTCGTCCGGACGCCACAGAGGCTGGGACCCGGGCGTGGTTCAGGGCCTCTACAGCGCCCCCTGGAACACAGTTTGAAAACTTGATGTACTGCGCACACATACTTGCATGTATTGATATGAAACTCGGTACACATATAGAACTCATCGAGCTGAACAACTTTTGTACTCTATGTCATAGGCTCCACGCAACAGGAAGTGAGATATTTAGGGCTGTTTAAAAAGCGCATGCTCTGGAATTTAACGTACTCCTCCCAGGAATTCCATTGGATTGTCACCAAACTCGGTCAGCATGATCTCAAGACATTGGGGACGCTAAATTGCGAGGAGATTTTTGATATCTCGAACGGTTTGGCCGTGGCAAGGCGACAAAGTTATGGCGAGAAATGAGAAACAGGAAGTGTCTAATAACTGTTGCTCACATTGCCTGATTCTGATGAAACTTCACCAGTTTGTTCGTTGTATGATGCCGATTCCATAAATGTGACTATTATGAGTCAAAGTTATAGCGCCACCAACTGGGAGCAGGAAGTGTGTCATTTTCAAAATGCTTTGAAATCAGCCTCTTAATTTTACTCGATTTTCTTTAAACTTCATCAAAATCATGTCAAAACACGACCGATAAGAATATGTAAAGGGGTCGATGATAAATCGAATGCTGTTGCCATGGCAACATGTCAAACTTTAAAATTAGATTCCTGTCTTTTCAAGGCAGATAACATGCTTAGAATTTCATGAAACTCAACACACACATCAATATTAATGATAGTTAGACACTGGCAAAAGGTCATAAATGGGCGTGGAGCAGGCACTCTATAGCGCCATCTTTTGACAAAAGTTGGGGGGTTAGTTTTTCCTACAGTCACCAAACTCTGTACATATATTAATCTCATCAATCTGGACAACTTTCTAAATCAAACTCATTAGCTAAGACCAACAGGAAGCCGGCTATTTTAATTTGAATGTGGATTTTTGGAAAAATCAGGCTGTAAACAATTTCACACTCCTTTTAAGAACAACCAGCTATTCACACCAAACTTTTTTAACATGAAGAGAAGATTCTGAAGATGTTAAATTGCGAGCGGATTTGTGATATCTTGAACGGTGTGGACGTGGTGATTTTTTAAAGATATAGTAAAAATATTTTTATATCTTTAAAGTGCAGCATCCAAACTCTTTAAAACTTTTTTCACACAGAGATCTAATCATTCTGAGCAAGTGCTGGTAATATCAAAACTATTCAAGCTTCTATGAATTAAAGAAAATTAAAAAAAGAACTCAGAAACCTCACTCTGCCTGACTGACTGTGTTCAGTCACTGCAGAATGACAGTTAGAGTGGCTTAAGGGGGGAGGGGTGAAAGGGAGAGAGGGAGAGAGGGAGAGAGGGAGAGAGGGATAGAGAGTGAAACATGCTATCTTGCTATAGACCATCTTTGAGAAATGCACATATATATATAGTGTAATCGAAATAAATACGTCTGATCTTTGAGAGTCTGATATTTTGAGAAAATATAAAGGGTCACTAAGTCATTCATTGTTTGTATTTTGCAGTTGTTGTTTTTTTATTTATTTATTTTTTTACTGAACTATACCATGAACTTGTCCTATTCAGTCACATAGCAAAAGATTAAGAAAAATGCAACTTTTAGCATTAGCGATTTATCTTCATTGATAGACATTTATTTTCATAGTGTTATTTATTGAATATAAAATTTAAATTAACAATTTCAAGACAAACTTGGACAACAAAACAAGCTTTGCTGTTATCTGTTCAAAACATCTGAAAATTATACCATTTTAAGATGAGTTATATATATATATATATATATATATATCGCCCCATTTCAATACTCAACTTGTTTTTAAAGATATTTTGAAAGAATGAAGCGTTTATAGAGCACTTTATTGTGTATTGCTGTACACCCCCATGAACTGTGTTCATGTTCATGTTAATTCACAGTACATAAACTATATATGAATACTTTTTTTAGCTCAATATTAATTAACATTAATAAATGCTATTTATTTATTGGTCATGTTAACTAATATAGTTAATGCTAACAAATGAAACTGAATGGCAACATTTTATATTTTGTGTGTATGTGTCTGTGTGTTGATTTTAAAGTCTAACCCTTTCAATTCTGTAAACTTAAAATCCAAACTAGCAGAGGGTTACTGTGAATGCATGTGCCAACTGGGCACCGTCTTCCTTATTGATTCTTAGTTATGTAGCGCTTAAGAGTGATGTCTTGTAACAGGAGGAGTCACCAGCAAAGCAATATCCACACAAAACTTGTACAGATAGGTAACAATGACATTTAAGCAGAAGTGGTGGACGTAAAGCAAGCAATAATAACATTTTGTTATCATCATGAATCATGTTCTTATCATCATCATCAGAGTATAGGGAAAATTTTGCATATTGGTTCACAGTTGGCATTATCTGAAGTCCTTGCATTGATTGCATTTAATTAAATCAACATTATATTTGGTCAGTCTGATCTTGAGGCCTTAGAGATGTTAAATTGTGAAGATCTTGAGTTTTCATTAAAGGGCATGTCCGTGGTGGCCTGACAAAGTTTGATGTTTCTGCATAGACATAGAAGTTGTTATAACTTAGCCATAAAATGTCTGATCTGCCACAAAATTCACAGGTTTGGTAAGAGTCCTGGCCTGAAAACACCTAAAGACTAATATTCAGATATTATCATAGCGCCACTTGTTGGCAGCAGGATATATCATATCTTTCACTAACTCAAACATACCAAGGTCAATCTGCACCAAACTTCATATGTTTGATAATAGTGCTGGCCTGAACACATCTACATGCCAATAATTAGTTACAGGCATAGCGCCACCATCTGGCAGCGGCAAGTTTGGCACATTTAAATGACTTATGACATATTTTTTCTATATTTACTGTATTAAAAGCATACTGCCCACCGTTTGCTGATTTCCTGAAGCCACCGGTCGGCGGTGAGCCCAGGTGCGAGGGCCCGTTCATCGCTGCTCGCAGCTTTAATTAGGGCCCGAGCACCGATGGTGTGAGGACCCTATTGAATCTGCTCCGTTTATTATTATTATTAGGGCCCGAGCACCGATGGTGTGAGGACCCTATTGAATCTGCTCCGTTTATTATTATTAGGGCCCGAGCACCGATGGTGTGAGGACCCTATTGGATCTGCTCCGTTTCTTATTATTATTCTTCTTCTCCGGAATGAATCGCATTTTTGAGGCCCTAAACATACCCGAAAACTCATGAAACTTTGCACACACATCAAACCTGGCGAAAATGTACGTCTGATATGGGTTTCAGAGATGGGTGTGGCAAAATGGCTCGATAGCGCCACCTTTACACGTTCCGCGGTGTGCGCTTTCAGCTGTGATTCACATACATGCACGAAAATCGGTACACACATGTAACTTACCAATACCTACAAAAAAGCCTCTTGGGATAAAATCCAAAACCCAACAGGAAGTCAGTTATTATTAATTTTCTCAGCAAAATTTGTGTCATTTTTGTCATTTTCAGGCGTCATACTTGAACGAACTCCTCCTAGAGATTTATACGGATCAACGCCAAATTTGGTGAATCTAATCTAAAGCCCTTTGTGAAGTTAAATTGCGAAGATCTAGAGTTTTCATCGGAGGGCGTGTCCGTGGCGGCCTGGCAAATTTCGATGTTTCGCCATGAAAAAGGAAGTTGCAATAACTCAGGCATAAAATGTCCGATCTGCCCCAAACTTCACATGTGTGATAACACTCCTGACCTGATGACATCTACATGCCCATATTCAGTTATAGTCATAGCGCCACCTGCAGGCAACAGGAAGTGACATGCTGTACTCTACAACCAACTCCTCCTAGAGATTTATACAGATCAACACCAAAATCGGTCAGTCTTATATAAAGGCTTTAGTGATGTTAAATTGTGAAGATCTTGAGTTTTCGTTGAAGGGCGTGTCCGTGGCGGCTTGACAAATTTCGAGGTCTCGCCATGGATATAAAACTTGTTATAACTCAGCCATAAAATGTCCGATTTGCCTCACACTTCACATGTTCGATTAAAGTCCTGGCCTGAAAACATCTGAAAGCCAATATTCTGTTATAATCACAGCGCCACCTGTTGGTAACAGGAAATGACTTGTAGCAAACTCCTCCTACAGATTAAATGATATCAACAGTAAATTTGGTCAGTCTGATCTAGAGGTCTTAGAGATGTTAAATTGTGAAGATCTTGAGTTTCGGTTAAAGGGCGTGTCTGTGGCGGCCTGACAAATTTTGATGTTTCGCCATGGATATAGAAGTTGTCATAACTCAGCCATAAAATGTCCGATCTGCCTCAAACTTCACAGGTTTGGTAAGAGTCCTGGCCTGAAGACCCCTAAAGGCCAATATTCAGATATTATCATAGCGCCACCTGTTGGCAGCAGTATATATCATATCTTTCACTAACTCAAACATACCAAAATCAATCTGCACCAAACTTCAAATGTTTGATAATAGTGCTGGCCTGAACACATCTACATGCCAATAATCAGTGATAGGCATAGCGCCACCAGCTGGCAGCTGGAAATTTGGCACATTTAAGTGACTTATGACATATTTCTCCTATATTTACTGTATTAAAAGCATACTGCCCACCGTTTGCTGTTTTCCTAAAGCCACTGGTCGGCGGTGAGCCCGGGTGCGAGGGCCCGTTCATCGCTGCTTGCAGCTTTAATTAGGGCCCGAGCCCAAAAGGGCGAAGGCCCTATTGTTCTTCTAAGGGTTCTTATTTTATTTTATTTTTTTTAATTTTTTTTTCAACCGTTTGGGCACTTTTGGGGGCCTTAACATACTCAAAAACTCTTGAAAATTTGCACACACGTTGGAATCTGCCGTCGTCCGGACGCCACAGAGGCTGGGACCCGGGCGTGGTTCAGGGCCTCTACAGCGCCCCCTGGAACACAGTTTGAAAACTTGATGTACTGCGCACACATACTTACACGTATTGATATGAAACTCGGTACACATATAGAACTCATCGAGCTGAACAACTTTTGTACTCTATGTCATAGGCTCCACGCAACAGGAAGTGAGATATTTAGGGCTGTTTAAAAAGCGCATGCTCTGGAATTTAACGTACTCCTCCCAGGGTTTCCATAGGATTGTCACCAAACTCGGTCAGCATGATCTCAAGACATTGGGGACGCGAAATTGCGAGGGGATTTTTGATATCTCGAACGGTTTGGCCGTGGCAAGGCGACAAAGTTATGGCGAGAAATGAGAAACAGGAAGTGTCTAATAACTGTTGTACACATTGCCTGATTCTGATGAAACTTCACCAGTTTGTTCGTTGTATGATGCCGATTCCATAAATGTGACTATTATGAGTCAAAGTTATAGCGCCACCAACTGGCAGCAGGAAGCGTGTCATTTTCAAAATGCTTTGAAATCAGCCTCTTAATTTTACTTGTTTTTCTTTAAACTTCATCAAAATCATGTCAAAACACGGCCGATAAGAATATGTAAAGGGGTCGATGATAAATCAAATGCTGTTGCCATGGCAACGTCTCAAACTTTAAAATTAGATTCCTGTCTTTTCGAGGCAGATAACATGCTTAGAATTTCATGAAACTCAACACACACATCAATATTAATGATAGTTAGACACTGGCAAAAGGTCATAAATGGGCGTGGAGCAGGCACTCTATAGCGCCATCTTTTGACAAAAGTTGGGGGGTTAGTTTTTCCTACAGTCACCAAACTCTGTACATATATTGTTCTCATCAATCTGGACAACTTTCTAAATTAAACTCATTAGCTAAGACCAACAGGAAGCCGGCTATTTTGATTTGAATGTGGATTTTTTGAAAAATCAGGCTGTAAACAAATTCACACTCCTTCTAAGAACAAAATGCTTTTCACACCAAACTTTTTTAACATGAAGAGAAGATTCTGAAGATGTTAAATTGCGAGCGGATTTGGGATATCTTGAACGGTGTTGACGTGGTGATTTTTTAAAGATGTAGTAAAAAACATAACCCTAATTTTGTATATCTTTAAAGTGCAGCATCCAAACTCTTTAAAACATTTTTCACACAAAGATCTAATCATTATGAGCAAGTGCTGGTAATATCATAATTAATCACGCTTCTATGAATTAAAGAAAATTAAAATAAGAACTCAGTAACCTGCTGTCACTGGGCTGACTGTCTGTGTTGACACTAAGAGTGACTGAAGGGGGGAGGGGTGAAAGGGAGAGAGACCAGTGGAACATGCTGTTTTGCTTAAGACCATCTTTGAGGAAGATGCTCATTGCACATTGCTGTAGTTTAATCTAGATAAATATGTCTGAACTTTGAGAGTCTGATCTTTAAGAAAATATAAAGGGTCACAAACTCTTTCATTCTTTGTATATTGCAGTTGTTTATTTATTTTTTACTGAACTATACCATGAACTTGTCCTATTCAGTCACATAGCAAAAGATTAAGAAAAATACAACTTTTTAGCATGAGCGATTTATCTTCATTGATAGACATTTATTTTCATAATTTAAATTTTAGATTCAATAAAAAAAACACTAACAATTTCAAGACAAACTTTGACAACAAAACAAACTTTGCTGTTATCTGTTCAAAACATCTGAAAATTGTACCATTTTAAGATGAGTTATATTTATATATCGCCCCATTACAATACCCAACTTGATTTTTAAAGATATTTTGAAAGAATGAAGGGTTTATTGAGCACTTTATTGTGTATTGCTGTACACCCACATGAACTGTGTTCATGTTCATGTTAATTCACAGTACATACACTATGTTAAAAGATACTAATTTACCTTTACACAATATATGAGTACTTTTTTAGGTTAATATTAATTAACATTAATAAATGCTACTTAATTATTGTTCATGTTAACTAATATAGTTAATGTTAACAAATGAAACTGGATGGTAAAATTGTATATTTAGTGTGTATGTGTCTGTGTGTTGATTTTAAAATTTTACCCTTTCAATTCAAACTTTAAATCCAAACTGGCTGAGGGTTAATGTGAATGCATGTGCCAACTGGGCACCGTTTTCCTAATTGATTCTTAGTTATGTAGCGCTTAAAAGTGATGTCTTATAACAGGTGTCACCTGCAAAGCAATATCCACACACAAATTGAACAGATAGGTAACGATGACATTTAAGCAGAAGTGGTGGACGTAAAGCAAGCAATAATAACATTTTGTTATCATCATGAATTACTTGTTCTTATCGTCATCCTCAGAATATTGGGAAAATGTTCCCTATATTGTGAACGGCTTTGGGATATCTTGAACGGTGTTGATGTGGTGATTTATGAAAGTAACAATAAAAAAGATGAAGAGTTATTTTCATATATCTTTGAATTGCATTATTCTAACTCATCAAAACTTTTTACATATAAAGAACAAGAAATTCTTAGGAAATACGTGTAGTTTCAAAATGTTATCATGCTCAGAGGCCCCAAAAACATTAAAAGTGTTATATAAATTTGTCAGATTAAAGCTCTAATACCAGGGATGAACACTAGAGGTCCTCATAACATAAGGAATCGTTTGACCTCTAATGCTATTTAGCTCATTGTCAGTGTATAAGAATGACAATAATCCATAGAATCAGTTGATTTTTACTGTATTGTCAATGTACTTATACATAATTATTTTGTATAGGTGCTTAAAGAGCATTAAAATCATTTTTTTATCTTTTAAGGAAAAGTTATATGATTTAAATACATATATACACTCACTGATAGAACAAAAAATCTTATAAGTATGACACTATACTGCTCAGTTCACTTAATTAGAATGAGAAACAAATACAAAAAGACCAAAAAAATCAACTAAGTAAATATGTATTTATTTTTAATGTATTTGTTTATAATTATTTCACAGATTCTTATAGATTATTAAAATAAAATTTAAAAATGATTGTAGACCATAAAACATGGTAACTATTTAAAATAGGGTCTCTTTTGTTAACAATAGTTTATGAACTAACAAACACGAACAAACATCGAACAATATATTTGTACTCGATTTTCTTCAAACTTCATCAGAATAATGTAAAAAAAAACAGCCGATGAGAGTCTGTAAAGGCGTCCCTGATGCATCAAATGCTGTTGCCAAGGCAAATAAATAAAAATAAAAAATAGATTCAAATATTTGTTTCCTGTGTTTTTGAGGCAGATATCATGCTTAGAATTTCATTTTCATTTTTACATTTTCAATGATTTATTATATATTTAAAGAGCAGCATCCTAACTCTTTGAAACTTTTTTCATACAAATAACTATCCATTCTGATCAAACACAGATCATTTCATAATTATATAAAACTCCACGAATGAAAGAAAATAAAAAAACATATCTGATCTCACTCTTCTCTGCAATCTATGTGTGTGTTTGTGTGGTAAGTGGCTGAGTGTAAGGAGGGGGGATGGGTTGTAAGAGAAAGAGTCAGAGAGGAGGAGAGACAGTAAGGGTTAGTCCAAAGGGTTACTGT
Organism: Garra rufa; assembly: GCF_049309525.1. NCBI lineage: Eukaryota > Metazoa > Chordata > Actinopteri > Cypriniformes > Cyprinidae > Garra > Garra rufa. The sequence goes on from NC_133374.1 coordinate 42,137,362, forward strand.
GAATGCATGTGCCAACTGGGCACCGTTTTCCTGATGCTATCGGGATGGCGACTGCACAGACGGCGAGGGCCCGGTCATCGCTGCTTGCAGCTTTAATTAGGGCCCGAGCCCAAAAGGGCGAAGGCCCTATTGTTCTTCTAAGGGTTCTTATTTTTTATTTTTATTTATTTATTTTTTTTTCAACCGTTTGGGCACTTTTGGGGGCCTTAACATACTCAAAAACTCTTGAAAATTTGCACACACGTTGGAATCTGCCGTCGTCCGGACGCCACAGAGGCTGGGACCCGGGCGTGGTTCAGGGCCTCTACAGCGCCCCCTGGAACACAGTTTGAAAACTTGATGTACTGCACACACATACTTACACGTATTGATATGAAACTCGGTACACATATAGAACTCATCGAGCTGAACAACTTTTGTACTCTATGTCATAGGCTCCACGCAACAGGAAGTGAGATATTTAGGGCTGTTTAAAAAGCGCATGCTCTGGAATTTAACGTACTCCTCCCAGGGTTTCCATAGGATTGTCACCAAACTCGGTCAGCATGATCTCAAGACATTGGGGACGCTAAATTGCGAGGGGATTTTTGATATCTCGAACGGTTTGGCCGTGGCAAGGCGACAAAGTTATGGCGAGAAATGAGAAACAGGAAGTGTCTAATAACTGTTGTACACATTGCCTGATTCTGATGAAACTTCACCAGTTTGTTTGTTGTATGATGCCGATTCCATAAATGTGACTATTATGAGTCATAGTTATAGCGCCACCAACTGGCAGCAGGAAGCGTGTCATTTTCAAAATGCTTTGAAATCAGCCTCTTAATTTTACTTGATTTTCTTTAAACTTCATCAAAATCATGTCAAAACACGGCCAATAAGAATATGTAAAGGGGTCGATGATAAATCAAATGCTGTTGCCATGGCAACGTCTCAAACTTTAAAATTAGATTCCTGTCTTTTCGAGGCAGATAACATGCTTAGAATTTCATGAAACTCAACACACACATCAATATTAATGATAGTTAGACACTGGCAAAAGGTCATAAATGGGCGTGGAGCAGGCACTCTATAGCGCCATCTTTTGACAAAAGTTGGGGGGTTAGTTTTTCCTACAGTCACCAAACTCTGTACATATATTGTTCTCATCAATCTGGACAACTTTCTAAATTAAACTCATTAGCTAAGACCAACAGGAAGCCGGCTATTTTGATTTGAATGTGGATTTTTTGAAAAATCAGGCTGTAAACAAATTCACACTCCTTCTAAGAAAAAAAAGCTTTTCACACCAAACTTTTTTAACATGAAGAGAAGATTCTGAAGATGTTAAATTGCGAGCGGATTTGGGATATCTTGAACGGTGTTGACGTGGTGATTTTTTAAAGATGTAGTAAAAAACATAACCCTAATTTTTTATATCTTTAAAGTGCAGCATCCAAACTCTTTAAAACTTTTTTCACACAAAGATCTAATCATCATGAGCAAGTGCTGGTAATATCATAACTAATCACGCTTCTATGAATTAAAGAAAATTAAAATAAGAACTCAGTAACCTGCTGTCACTGGGCTGACTGTCTGTGTTGACACTAAGAGTGACTGAAGGGGGGAGGGGTGAAAGGGAGAGAGACCAGTGGAACATGCTGTTTTGCTTCAGACCATCTTTGAGGAAGATGCTCATTGCACATTACACATTGCTGTAGTTTAATCTAGATAAATATGTCTGAACTTTGAGAGTCTGATCTTTAAGAAAATATAAAGGGTCACAAACTCTTTCATTCTTTGTATATTGCAGTTGTTTATTTATTTTTTACTGAACTATACCATGAACTTGTCCTATTCAATCACATAGCAAAAGATTAAGAAAAATACAACTTTTTAGCATGAGCGATTTATCTTCATTGATAGACATTTATTTTCATAATTTAAATTTTAGATTGAATAAAAAAACACTAACAATTTCAAGACAAACTTTGACAACAAAATAAACTTTGCTGTTATCTGTTCAAAACATCTGAAAATTGTACCATTTTAAGATGAGTTATATTTATATATCGCCCCATTACAATACCCAACTTGATTTTTAAAGATATTTTTAAAGAATGAAGGGTTTATTGAGCACTTTATTGTGTATTGCTGTACACCCACATGAACTGTGTTCATGTTCATGTTAATTCACAGTACATACACTATGTTAAAAGATACTAATTTACCTTTAAACAATATATGAGTACTTTTTTAGGTTAATATTAATTAACATTAATAAATTCTATTTAATTATTGTTCATGTTAACTAATATAGTTAATGTTAACAAATGAAACTGGATGGTAAAATTGTACATTTAGTGTGTATGTGTCTGTGTGTTGATTTTAAAATTTTACCCTTTCAATTCAAACTTTAAATCCAAACTGGCTGAGGGTTAATGTGAATGCATGTGCCAACTGGGCACCGTTTTCCTAATTGATTCTTAGTTATGTAGCGCTTAAAAGTGATGTCTTATAACAGGTGTCACCTGCAAAGCAATATCCACACACAAATTGAACAGATAGGTAACGATGACATTTAAGCAGAAGTGGTGGACGTAAAGCAAGCAATAATAACATTTTGTTATCATCATGAATTACTTGTTCTTATCGTCATCCTCAGAATATTGGGAAAATGTTCCCTATATTGTGAACGGCTTTGGGATATCTTGAACGGTGTTGATGTGGTGATTTATGAAAGTAACAATAAAAAAGATGAAGAGTTTTTTCATATATCTTTGAATTGCATTATTCTAACTCATCAAAACTTTTTACATATAAAGAACAAGAAATTCTTAGGAAATACGTGTAGTTTCAAAATGTTATCATGCTCAGAGGCCCCAAAAACATTAAAAGTGTTATATAAATTTGTCAGATTAAAGCTCTAATACCAGGGATGAACACTAGAGGTCCGCATAACATAAGGAATCGTTTGACCTCTAATGCTATTTAGCTCATTGTCAGTGTATAAGAATGACAATAATCCATAGAATCAGTTGATTTGTACTGTATTGTCAGTGTACTTATACATAATTATTTTGTATAGGTGCTTAAAGAGGATTAAAATCTTTTTTTTTATCTTTTAAGGAAAAGTTATATGATTTAAATACATATATACACTCTCACTGATAGAACAAAAAATCTTATAAGTATGACACTATACTGCTCAGTTCACTTAATTAGAATGAGAAACAAATACAAAAAGACCAAAAAAATCAACTAAGTAAATATGTATTTATTTTTAATGTATTTGTTTATAATTATTTCACAGATTCTTATAGATTATTAAAATACAATTTAAAAATGATTGTAGACCATAAAACATGGTAACTATTTAAAATAGGGTCTCTTTTGTTAACAATGGTTAATGAACTAACAAACACGAACAAACATCGAACAATATATTTGTACTCGATTTTCTTCAAACTTCATCAGAATAATGAAAAAAAAACAACCGATGAGAGTCTGTAAAGGCATCCCTGATGCATCAAATGCTGTTGCCATGGCAAATAAATAAAAATTAAAAATAGATTCAAATAGAATTTCATTTTCATTTTTACATTTTCAATGATTTATTATATATTTAAAGTGCAGCATCCTAACTCTTTGAAACTTTTTTCATACAAATAACTATCCATTCTGATCAAACACAGATCATTTCATAATTATATAAAACTCCACAAATGAAAGAAAATAAAAAAAACATATCTGATCTCACTCTTCTCTGTGTGTGTTTGTGTGGTAAGTGGCTGAGTGTAAGGAGGGGGGATGGGTTGTAAGAGAAAGAGTCAGAGAGGAGGAGAGACAGTAAGGGTTAGTCCAAAGGGTTACTGTGAATGCATGTGCCAACTGGGCACCGTTTTCCTGATGCTATCGGGATGGCGACTGCACAGACGGTGAGGGCCCGGTCATCGCTGCTTGCAGCTTTAATTAGGGCCCGAGCACTACAGTGCGAGGATCCTATTGGAATTGCTCCGTTTATTATTAGGGCCCGAGCACTACAGTGCGAGGACCCTATTGGAATTGCTCCGTTTATTCTTCTTCTTCTTCTTCTTCTTCTTCTCCAAAATGAAAAGTCTTTTTGAGGGCCTAAACATGCCTGAAAACTCACGAAACTTTGCACACGCATCAGACCTGGCGAAAATTTACATCTGATATGGTTTTCAAAAGTGGGTGTGGCAAAATGGCTCGATAACGCCACCTATAAAATTTCAACGGAGTGCCCCTCGAGCTACGTTTCACGTACATGTACGAAACTCGGTACACATATGTAACACACCAATACCTACAAAAAAGTCTCCTGGTGCAACATCCGAAACCCAACAGGAAGTCCGATATATTGAATTTCCTGTACGATTTTTGTGCAGTTTTTGCCATTTTCAGGCCTCATACTTTAACGAACTCCTCCTACAGTTTTTATCCGATCATCTTCAAATTTGCTGAGTGTCATCATAAGGCCTTTGCGATGTTAAATTGCGAAGCTTTAGAGTTTTCGTCGAAGGGCGTGTCCGTGGCGGCCGGACAAACTTTGATGTTTCGCCATGAAAAAGGAAGTTGCTATAACTCAGGCATACGATGTCCGATCTGCCTCAAACTTCACATGTTTGATGACAGTCCGGTCCTGAACACACGTCAGTGCCCATATTCAGTTATAGTCATAGCGCCACCTGCTGACAACAGGAAATGACATGTTTAACACTGTTACGGACTCCTAGAAACATATTGAAAAGCGTTAACAAGTCTTAAATAGGCTAGCAACATGCTACAAACATGCTAAAACATGCTAGCAACACTTAGCTAAGAACTAAAGCATGCTATTAATACAAATACAAAAGGAAATTGCTGTAACTCATGTATATAATGTTGAATCTGACCCAAACTTAATATTCAACATGCTACAAAAATAATAAAGCATGCTAGCAACACTTAGCTAATATGCTAAAGCATGCTAATAATACAATGAAACAGGAAGTTACTCTAACTCAGGCATACAATGTCCAATCAGCCCCAAACTTAACATGTTTGATAAGAATCCTGGCCTAAACACACGCCCATGCCCGTATTCAGTTATAGTCATAGCGCCACCAGCTGGTAACAGGAAGCCACATGTTTAATACTGTTGTGGATGCCTAGCAACATTTTAAAAAAATTCAACAACTGTTAAACAGGGTAGCAACATGCTAGAAACATGCTATAACATGTTAGCAACATTTAGCTAAGTGCTAAAGCATACTCTTAATGCAATGAAACAGGAAGTTACTGTAACTCAGGCATGCAATGTCCAATCAGCCCCAAACTTCACATGTTTGATAACAGTCCTGGCCTGAAGATATCTACATGCCAATATTCAGTTATAGTTATAGCGCCACCTACTGTCAACAGGAAGTGACATGTTTAACACTGTGACACACTATTAGCAACACACTAAAAAAGTGTAGTGAATTTTACAGGAGACTCATCTCATTTTAACTTGGCCCACACAGGGACTCCAATTATGTAGTGAGTTCTGCTTTCGCCCACTAGGAAGGCGAAATAGTGTAGTGATGGGTACTCGTATCACCGATGACGTTATGATTCTTGGATCACATGTCACTTAATGTGTGGTTATGAGTACATCACATAAGAAAGATTGGTGGGATATCTAGCTTGTAGAACCTCTCACTGTATTATCAACACAAGGAAGACACAAGTGTAATAAAATAAATTTATTAACAAATGATAGACAAGAGTAATCAACTATTAAATGAATACAATAAATGCAAAAGGAATAAAGTGCATAAGATGCATAAAATGTGATTCAGTTGGGTGTTACTATGTCATAGCTATGTTATCTTATGGAAAGATAAACTGTTGCTACTCTGAAACAAATAAGGTGAAGAACCTTATTTTGCATCAAACAAATAAATGAGCTATTATTTGTTATCAACTGCAATCAGCTATACAATATCTAATGTAAATTAGAAAAATCATATACTGATAGTACACAACAATGCCAAGGTCTCTGGAAGAGGATTGGAAGTGATATTTACGTTCTCTGTGGTTGATTGAGCAGTCCGGTAGCGGTGAATTCTTCCACTGGTTGTGCTTGGAGCAGTCAGTGGGAAAAGGAGCAGGAATCCGTTTCGACAGCCTTGAGCATGAAGCGCTGTAGGATGCTGTTCTCCTGGAGCACCAAAGGGTCCTAAGATCTGGAACACGCAGATGTGGCCCTGGTGTAGGTGCTGAAGGCCCTTAGCTTGGAACACGCAAGCAAAGGTACCTGAAGTGAAGGTTTGCTTGCTGGAGCTCAACCTTGTTGCAAATGTCTGTTGGTCTTCTGCCTCTCTGGGCTAGAGACTCAGAACTTGTTCAATCCGCTTTGTCTCTCTCGGATGGAGACTTAGGACGTGCTGCATCTGTTGTTGCCTCGCTGGACGAAGACTCTGAACGTGGAAAATATCTCTTTCTTCACAGACAGAACGTGGTCGTATCTGCTGCTGCCTCAAAGCTGGAGACTTGAAGCGTGGAGCGTCTGTTTCTGTCTCTCTGGACAGTAGGCTCAGAATGGTTGTGTCTGTTAGTGTCTCTCTCTTGTGGAGCTGGAGACTCAGAATGGAGGTATCTGTTGCTGCCTTCCCAGTAACGGGCTGCAGACTCAGAAAGAAGTTTGATCTGTTACCGTCCCCTGGACGTGCTGGAGACTCAGAACTTTGGTGCTCTGTTAGTGTCTCACCCTGCTGGGCCTCAGACTCAGAACTTTGTTGCTCTGTTAGTGTCCCTTCCCCTACGGGACTCAGACTCAGAACTTAGTTGCTCTGTTAGTGTCTCTTCCTTCACAGGCTGCAGACTCAGAACTTTTGGTGTTCTGTTAGTGTCTCTTCCTTCACAGGCTGCAGACTCAGAACGAAGTTTGATCTGTTAACGTCTTACCCTGCCGGGCCTCAGACTCAGAACTTAGTTGCTCTGTTTTGTCTTTCCCCTACGGGACTCAGACTCAGAACTTAGTTATCTGTTGCTGCCTTCCCTGTAACGGGCCACAGACTCAGAACTTCGGTGCTCTGTTAGTGTCTCTTCCTTCACAGGCTGCAGACTCAGAACGAAGTTTGATCTTTTGGAGAGGTATCTTTATACCTTTCCGATGAGGAGGAGATTGCATTTTGGTGCTTCTCCATTTCCATGCTGTGATTGGCTGGTTCCATCAGAGCGGGGGACATGGGGTAGCCCACCCTTCTTTCCTCTTGTGGAAGTCATTTGCATAGTCCAAACACAAAGTTAAAAAAGGTGTCAATAATGTTTTACTGGTGCATTTCTCATTTTCCAAAACACAATCAGAAAACATTTGGTCATGTAATGAACACATTAAGTCCAAACATGATGGGAAAAGATTGAACTGTCATGCATGCATTCATTTGTCCATTAACAGCTGAGTTTGTGTAAGATGTTGCACTACACATCGCTGTCAGTGAGAATACTTATTTCTCTGAATAAGTATAAGATGTGTGTGTTATGGTTCGCATCAGTTCAAGGTTTGAAAACATAGTTATGAATGGATTTGGATGGATCTTTGTGATCTCTCTTTGTTTCCCCCACTGCGTGCTGCGTCTGGAGATCCTAAGGAATTTTTATGGCCACCACAGGCCAAACCTTAGGAAACAGTATCAAGGTGGGTGAAGGGCAGAAACTGCGTCTTGACCAATAGGAAGTTCTGTTCTTCCTGGGTTTTTGTCCCAAAGGTCTCTTCTTGCCCTCTAAGAGGTGTCTGGCAGTTGTCCTGGCATCCTTATCTGATGGCGTTGGACAGTTTGCTTATGTTAGTCCACCAAGATCCAATCAAAATGTAGCAAACCTTTGTCCACTATTGGGGCCAGGGAGGGGCCCTCGCCATAAACTGGGCCCTGGAATGCGTGGTCCACTACAAAAGCCATTGAGTGCTAAACTAGTTTAAAACGTACTCAAACATGCTAGCAACACTTACTTAGTGCTAAAGCATGTTGTTAAAGACATAAAACAGGAAGTTACTGTAACTCAGACATGCAATGTCCAATCAGCCCCAAACTTCACGTTTGATAAGAGTCCTGGCCTGAAGATATATACATGCCCATATTCAGTTATAGTCACAGCGCCACCTGCTGACAACAGGAAGTGACGTTTAATGGTGTTACGGACTCCTAGCAACATAATAAAAAGCGTCAGCAAGTTTTAAATAGGCTAGCATCATGCTAGAATCATGTTAAAACATGCTAGCAACACTTAGCTGAGAGCTAAAGCATGATATTAATACAAAGAAAAATAAGTGTAACTCATGCATACAATGTCCAATCTGACCCAAGCTTAATATGTTTGATAAGAGTCCTGGTCTGAACACAAGCCCATGCCCATATTCAGTTATAGTCATAGTGCCACCTGCTGGCAACAGGAAGTCACATGTTTAATACTGTTGTGGATGCCCAGCAACATTTTAAAAATATCAACAAGTGTTAAATAGGGTAGCAACATGCTAGAAACATGTTAGCAACATTTAGCTAAGTGCTAAAGCATACTCTTAATGCAATGAAACAGGAAGTTACTGTAACTCAGGCATGCAATGTCCAATCAGCCCCAAACTTAATATGTTTGATAAGAGTCTTGGCCTGAATACATTTACATGCCAATATTTAGTTATAGTCATAGCGCCACCAGCTGGCAACAGCAAATTACTTGTTTTACACTAACTTAAGCATGCAATGTACAATTTGCACCAAACTTGACATGTTTGCCAATAGTCCTGGCCTGAAGACATCTAAAAGCCAATATTTTGTAATAGCGCCACCTGTTGGCAGCAGGATATGTCATGACTTACACTCAAGCATGCCATGTTCAAGCTTCACCAAACTTCATATGTTTGATAAAAGCACTGGCCTGAACACATCTGCATGCCAATATTCAGTTATAGGCATAGCGCCACCAGCTGGCAGAAGGAAGATTGGCACATATCAATGACTTTGACATATTCCTCCTACATTTTCTGTGTTAATAGCATAGTGCCCACCATTCGCCACCGATCGGCGGTGAGCCCGAGTGCGAGGGCCCTACCATCGCTGCTTGCAGCTTTAACTCTTCTTCTTCTTCTTCTTCTTCTCCAAAGTGAAAAGTCTTTTTGAGGGCCTAAACATGCCCGAAAACTCACGAAACTTTGCACACGCATCAGACCTGGCGAAAATTTACATCTGATATGGTTTTCAAAAGTGGGTGTGGCAAAATGGCTCGATAGCGCCACCTATAAAATTTCAACGGAGTGCCCCTCGAGCTACGTTTCACGTACATGTACGAAACTCGGTACACATATGTAACACACCAATACCTACAAAAAAGTCTCCTGGTGCAACATCCGAAACCCAACAGGAAGTCCGTTATATTTAATTTCCTGTACGATTTTTGTGCAGTTTTTGCCATTTTCAGGCCTCATACTTTAACGAACTCCTCCTACAGTTTTTATCCGATCATCTTCAAATTTGCTGAGTGTCATCATAAGGCCTTTGCGATGTTAAATTGCGAAGCTTTAGAGTTTTCGTCAAAGGGCGTGTCCGTGGCGGCCGGACAAACTTTGATGTTTCGCCATGAAAAAGGAAGTTGCTATAACTCAGGCATACGATGTCCGATCTGCCTCAAACTTCACATGTTTGATGACAGTCCGGTCCTGAACACACGTCAGTGCCCATATTCAGTTATAGTCATAGCGCCACCTGCTGACAACAGGAAATGACATGTTTAACACTGTTACGGACTCCTAGAAACATATTGAAAAGCGTTAACAAGTCTTAAATAGGCTAGCAACATGCTACAAACATGCTAAAACATGCTAGCAACACTTAGCTAAGAGCTAAAGCATGCTATTAATACAAATACAAAAGGAAATTGCTGTAACTCATGTATATAATGTAGAATCTGACCCAAACTTAATATTCAACATGCTACAAAAATAATAAAGCATGCTAGCAACACTTAGCTAATATGCTAAAGCATGCTAATAATACAATGAAACAGGAAGTTACTCTAACTCAGGCATACAATGTCCAATCAGCCCCAAACTTAACATGTTTGATAAGAATCCTGGCCTAAACACACGCCCATGCCCGTATTCAGTTATAGTGATAGCGCCACCTACTGTCAACAGGAAGCCACATGTTTAATACTGTTGTGGATGCCTAGCAACATTTTAAAAAAATTCAACAACTGTTAAACAGGGTAGCAACATGCTAGAAACATGCTATAACATGTTAGCAACATTTAGCTAAGTGCTAAAGCATACTCTTAATGCAATGAAACAGGAAGTTACTGTAACTCAGGCATGCAATGTCCAATCAGCCCCAAACTTCACATGTTTGATAACAGTCCTGGCCTGAAGATATCTACATGCCAATATTCAGTTATAGTTATAGCGCCACCTACTGTCAACAGGAAGTGACATGTTTAACACTGTGACACACTATTAACAACACACTAAAAAAGCCATTGAGTGCTAAACTAGTTTAAAACGTACTCAAACATGCTAGCAACACTTACTTAGTGCTAAAGCATGTTGTTAAAGACATAAAACAGGAAGTTACTGTAACTCAGACATGCAATGTCCAATCAGCCCCAAACTTCACGTTTGATAAGAGTCCTGGCCTGAAGATATATACATGCCCATATTCAGTTATAGTCACAGCGCCACCTGCTGACAACAGGAAGTGACGTTTAATGGTGTTACGGACTCCTAGCAACATAATAAAAAGCGTCAGCAAGTTTTAAATAGGCTAGCATCATGCTAGAATCATGTTAAAACATGCTAGCAACACTTAGCTGAGAGCTAAAGCATGATATTAATACAAAGAAAAATAAGTGTAACTCATGCATACAATGTCCAATCTGACCCAAGCTTAATATGTTTGATAAGAGTCCTGGTCTGAACACAAGCCCATGCCCATATTCAGTTATAGTCATAGTGCCACCTGCTGGCAACAGGAAGTCACATGTTTAATACTGTTGTGGATGCCAAGCAACATTTTAAAAATATCAACAAGTGTTAAATAGGGTAGCAACATGCTAGAAACATGTTAGCAACATTTAGCTAAGTGCTAAAGCATACTCTTAATGCAATGAAACAGGAAGTTACTGTAACTCAGGCATGCAATGTCCAATCAGCCCCAAACTTCACATGTTTGATAAGAGTCCTGGCCTGAAGATATATACATGCCAATATTTAGTTATAGTCATAGCGCCACCAGCTGGCAACAGCAAATTACTTGTTTTACACTAACTTAAGCATGCAATGTACAATTTGCACCAAACTTGACATGTTTGCCAATAGTCCTGGCCTGAAGACATCTAAAAGCCAATATTTTGTAATAGCGCCACCTGTTGGCAGCAGGATATGTCATGACTTACACTCAAGCATGCCATGTTCAAGCTTCACCAAACTTCATATGTTTGATAAAAGCACTGGCCTGAACACATCTGCATGCCAATATTCAGTTATAAGCATAGCGCCACCAGCTGGCAGAAGGAAGATTGGCACATATCAATGACTTTGACATATTCCTCCTACATTTTCTGTGTTAATAGCATAGTGCCCACCATTCACCACCGATCGGCGGTGAGCCCGAGTGCGAGGGCGGTCAACGCTGCTTGCAGCTTTAATTAGGGCCCGAGCCCAAAAGGGCGAAGGCCCTATTGTTCTTCTAAGGATTCTTATTTGTTTTTTTGTTTTTTTTTTTTATTTTGTTTTTTTTTCAACCGTTGGGGCACTTTTGGGGGCCTTAACATACTCAAAAACTCTTGAAAATTTGCACACACGTCGGAATCTGCCGTCGTCCGGACGCCACAGAGGCTGGGACCCGGGCGTGGTTCAGGGCCTCTACAGCGCCCCCTGGAACACAGTTTGAAAACTTGATGTACTGCGCACACATACTTGCGCGTATTGATATGAAACTCGGTACACATATAGAACTCATCGAGCTGAACAACTTTTGTACTCTATGTCATGGGCTCCACGCAACAGGAAGTGAGATATTTAGGGCTGTTTAAAAAGCGCATGCTCTGGAATTTAACGTACTCCTCCCAGGATTTCTATAGGATTGTCACCAAACTCGGTCAGCATGATCTCAAGACATTGGGGACGCTAAATTGCGAGGAGATTTTTGATATCTCGAACGGTTTGGCCGTGGCAAGGCGACAAAGTTATGGCGAGAAATGAGAAACAGGAAGTGTCTAATAACTGTTGCACACATTGCCTGATTCTGATGAAACTTCACCAGTTTGTTCCTTGTATGATGCCGATTCCATAAATGTGACTATTATGAGTCAAAGTTATAGCGCCACCAACTGGCAGCAGGAAACGTGTCATTTTCAAAATGCTTTGAAATCAGCCTCTTAATTTTAATCGATTTTCTTTAAACTTCATCAAAATCATGTCAAAACACGGCCAATAAGAATATGTAAAGGGGTCGATGATAAATCAAATGCTGTTGCCATGGCAACGTGTCAAACTTTAAAATTACATTCCTGTCTTTTCGAGGCAGATAACATGCTTAGAATTTCATGAAACTCAACACACACATCAATATTAATGATAGTTAGACACTGGCAAAAGGTCATAAATGGGCGTGGAGCAGGCACTCTATAGCGCCATCTTTTGACAAAAGTTGGGGGGTTAGTTTTTCCTACAGTCACCAAACTCTGTACTTATATTGTTCTCATCAATCTGGACAACTTTCTAAATCAAACTCATTAGCTAAGACCAACAGAAAGCCGGCTATTTTGATTTGAAGGTGGATTTTTTGAAAAATCAGGTAGTAAACAAATTCACACTACTCCTAAGAACAACCAGCTGTTCACACCAAACTTTTTTAACATGAAGAGAAGATTCTGAAGATGTTAAATTGCGAGCGGATTTTGGATATCTCGAACGGTGTTGACGTGGTGATTTTTTAAAGATGTAGTAAAAAACATAACCCTAATTTTTTATATCTTTAAAGTGCAGCATCCAAACTCTTTAAAACTTTTTTCACACAGGGATCTAATCATTCTGAGCAAGTGCTGGAAATATAAATTTTATACAAGCTTCAATGAATTAAAGAAAATTAAAAAAATAACTCAGAAACCTGCTGTCACTCTGGTGAATGTCTCTACAGTATGTGTGTGCGTTCAGTCAGGCACAGAGAAGCTCATTATTGCAGGGGGGAGGGGTGAGAGGCAGAGAGGGTGACAGAGTAGAGAGCCATTCTACAGACCATCTTTGAACAAAAAATGCACATATGTATTGTAATTACATAAATATGTCTGATCTTTGAGAGTCTGATATTTTGAGAAAATATAAAGGGTCACTTTGTCTTTCATTGTTCGTATTTTGCAGTTGTTGTTTTTTTATTTATTTTTTACTTAACTGTACCATGAATTTGTCCTATTCAGTCACATAGCAAAAGATTTAAAAAAATACAACTTTTTAGCATGATCAATTTATCTTCATTGATAGACAATATTTACATAGTGTTATTTATTGAATATAAAATAATAATAATAAAAAATTATGACAAACTTTGACAACAAAACAAACGTTACTGTTATCTCTTCAAAACATCTGAAAACCATAATTTTAAGATCAGTTATAAATATATATATATATTACCCCGTTAAAATACTAAACTTGATTTTTAAAGATATTTTGAAAGAATGAAGAGTTTATAGAGCACTTTATTGTGTATTGCTGTACACCCACATGAACTGTGTTCATGTTCATGTTAATTCACAGTACATAAACTTTATATGAATACTTTTTTTAGCTTAATATTAATTAACATTAATAAATGCTATTTATTTATTGGTCATGTTAACTAATATAGTTAATTTTAACAAATGAAACTGGATGGCAACATTTTATATTTTGTGTGTATGTGTCTGTGTGTTGATTTTAAAGTGTAACCCTTTCAATTCTGTAAACTTAAAATCCAAACTGGCAGAGGGTTACTGTGAATGCATGTGCCAACTGGGCACCGTCTTCCTTATTGATTCTTAGTTATGTAGCACTTAAGAGTGATGTCTTATAACAGGAGTCACCAGCAAAGCAATATCCACACAAAAATTGTACAGATAGGTAACAATGACATTTAAGCAGAAGTGGTGGATGTAAAGGAAGCAATAATAACATTTTGCTATCATCATGAATCATGTACTTATCATCATTTGTAGCATACTGGTTCACAGTTGGCATTTATCTGAAGTCCTTGCATTGATTGCATTTAGTTAAATCAACATTATATTTGGTCAGTCTGATCTTGAAGCCTTAGAGATGTTAAATTGTGAAGATCTTGAGTTTTCATTAAAGGGCATGTCCGTGGTGGCCTGACAAAGTTTGATGTTTCTGCATAGACATAGAAGTGGTTATAACTTAGCCTGAAAATGTCTGATCTGCCACAAAATTCACAGGTTTGGTAAGAGTCCTGGCCTGAAGACACCTAAAGACCAATATTCAGATATTATCATAGCGCCACCTGTTGGCAGCAGGATATCTCATATATTTCACTAACTCAAACATGCCAAGGTCAATCTGCACCAAACTTCATATGTTTGATAATAGTGCTGGCCTGAACACATCTACATGCCAATAATCAGTTATAGGCATAGCGCCACCAGCTGGCAGCGGCAAGTTTGGCACATTTAAGTGACTTTGACATATTTCTCCTACATTTACTGTATTAAAAGCATACTGCCCACCGTTTGCTGTTTTCCTGAAGCCACCAGTCGGCGGTGAACCCGGGTGCGAGGGCCCGTTCATCGCTGCTCGCAGCTTTAATTTTTTTTTTTTTTTTAGGGCCCGAGCCCAAAAGGGCGAAGGCCCTATTGTTCTTCTAAGGATTCTTATTTGTTTTTTTTTGTTTTTTTGTTTTTTTTTCAACCGTTGGGGCACTTTTGGGGGCCTTAACATACTCAAAAACTCTTGAAAATTTGCACACACGTTGGAATCTGCCGTCGTCCGGACGCCACAGAGGCTGGGACCCGGGCGTGGTTCAGGGCCTCTACAGCGCCCCCTGGAACACAGTTTGAAAACTTGATGTACTGCGCACACATACTTGCGCGTATTGATATGAAACTCGGTACACATATAGAACTCATCGAGCTGAACAACTTTTGTACTCTATGTCATGGGCTCCACGCAACAAGAAGTGAGATATTTAGGGCTGTTTAAAAAGCGCATGCTCTGGAATTTAACGTACTCCTCCCAGGAATTCCATGGGATTGTCACCAAACTCGGTCAGCATGATCTCAAGACATTGGGGACGCTAAATTGCGAGGAGATTTTTGATATCTCGAACGGTTTGGCCGTGGCACGGCGACAAAGTTATGGCGAGAAATGAGAAACAGGAAGTGTCTAATAACTGTTGCACACATTGCCTGATTCTGATGAAACTTCACCAGTTTGTTCGTTGTATGATGCCGATTCCATAAATGTGACTATTATGAGTCAAAGTTATAGCGCCACCAACTGGCAGCAGGAAACGTGTCATTTTCAAAATGCTTTGAAATCAGCCTCTTAATTTTACTCGATTTTCTTTAAACTTCATCAAAATCATGTCAAAACACGGCCGATAAGAATATGTAAAGGGGTCGATGATAAATCAAATGCTGTTGCCATGGCAACGTGTCAAACTTTAAAATTACATTCCTGTCTTTTTGAGGCAGATAACATGCTTAGAATTTCATGAAACTCAACACACACATCAATACTAATGATAGTTAGACACTGGCAAAAGGTCATAAATGGGCGTGGAGCAGGCACTCTATAGCGCCATCTTTTGACAAAAGTTGGGGGGTTAGTTTTTCCTACAGTCACCAAACTCTGTACTTATATTGTTCTCATCAATCTGGACAACTTTCTAAATCAAACTCATTAGCTAAGACCAACAGAAAGCCGGCTATTTTGATTTGAAGGTGGATTTTTTGAAAAATCCGGTAGTAAACAAATTCACACTACTCCTAAGAACAACCAGCTGTTCACACCAAACTTTTTTAACAAGAAGAGAAGATTCTGAAGATGTTAAATTGCGAGCGGATTTTGGATATCTCGAACGGTGTTGACGTGGTGATTTTTTAAAGATGTAGTAAAAAACATAACCCTAATTTTTTATATCTTTAAAGTGCAGCATCCAAACTCTTTAAAACTTTTTTCACACAGAGATCTAATCATTCTGAGCAAGTGCTGGAAATATAAATTTTATACAAGCTTCAATGAATTAAAGAAAATTAAAAAAATAACTCAGAAACCTGCTGTCACTCTGGTGAATGTCTCTACAGTATGTGTGTGCGTTCAGTCAGGCACAGAGAAGCTCATTATTGCAGGGGGGAGGGGTGAGAGGCAGAGAGGGTGACAGAGTAGAGAGCCATCCTACAGACCATCTTTGAACAAAAAATGCACATATGTATTGTAATTACATAAATATGTCTGATCTTTGAGAGTCTGATATTTTGAGAAAATATAAAGGGTCACTAAGTCTTTCATTGTTCGTATTTTGCAGTTGTTGTTTTTTATTTATTTTTTACTTAACTGTACCATGAACTTGTCCTATTCAGTCACATAGCAAAAGATTTTAAAAAATACAACTTTTTAGCATGATCAATTTATCTTCATTGATAGACAATATTTACATAGTGTTATTTATTGAATATAAAATAATAATAATAAAAAATTAAGACAAACTTTGACAACAAAACAAACGTTACTGTTATCTCTTCAAAACATCTGAAAACCATAATTTTAAGATCAGTTATATATATGTATCACCCCGTTAAAATACTCAACTTGATTTTTAAAGATATTTTGAAAGAATGAAGCGTTTATAGAGCACTTTATTGTGTATTGCTGTACACCCACATGAACTGTGTTCATGTTAATTCACAGTACATAAACTTTATATGAATACTTTTTTTAGCTTAATATTAATTAACATTAATAAGTGCTATTTATTTATTGGTCATGTTAACTAATATAGTTAATTTAAAAAAAAAAAAAGAAACTGGATGGCAACATTTTATATTTTGTGTGTATGTGTCTGTGTGTTGATTTTAAAGTGTAACCCTTTCAATTCTGTAAACTTAAAATCCAAACTAGCAGAGGGTTACTGTGAATGCATGTGCCAACTGGGCACCGTCTTCCTTATTGATTCTTAGTTATGTAGCACTTAAGAGTGATGTCTTATAACAGGAGTCACCAGCAAAGCAATATCCACACAAAAATTGTACAGATAGGTAACAATGACATTTAAGCAGAAGTGGTGGATGTAAAGGAAGCAATAATAACATTTTGCTATCATCATGAATCATGTTCTTATCATCTTCATCAGAAAATAGGGAATTTGTAGCATACTGGTTCACAGTTGGCATTTATCTGAAGTCCTTGCATTGATTGCATTTAGTTAAATCAACATTATATTTGGTCAGTCTGATCTTGAGGCCTTAGAGATGTTAAATTGTGAAGATCTTGAGTTTTCATTAAAGGGCATGTCCGTGGTGGCCTGACAAAGTTTGATGTTTCTGCATAGACATAGAAGTGGTTATAACTTAGCCTGAAAATGTCTGATCTGCCACAAAATTCACAGGTTTGGTAAGAGTCCTGGCCTGAAGACACCTAAAGACCAATATTCAGATATTATCATAGCGCCACCTGTTGGCAGCAGGATATCTCATATATTTCACTAACTCAAACATACCAAGGTCAATCTGCACCAAACTTCATATGTTTGATAATAGTGCTGGCCTGAACACATCTACATGCCAATAATCAGTTATAGGCATAGCGCCACCAGCTGGCAGCGGCAAGTTTGGCACATTTAAGTGACTTTGACATATTTCTCCTACATTTACTGTATTAAAAGCATACTGCCCACCGTTTGCTGTTTTCCTGAAGCCACCGGTCGGCGGTGAGCCCGGGTGCGAGGGCCCAATCATCGCTGCTCGCAGCTTTAATTAGGGCCCGAGCCCAAAAGGGCGAAGGCCCTATTGTTCTTCTAAGGATTCTTATTAGGGCCCGAGCCCAAAAGGGCGAAGGCCCTATTGTTTTTCTAAGGATTATTATTATTAGGGCCCGAGCCCAAAAGGGCGAAGGCCCTATTGTTTTTCTAAGGATTATTATTATTAGGGCCCGAGCACCGATGGTGTGAGGACCCTATTGAATCTGCTCCGTTTATTATTATTATTATTATTATTATTATTATTATTATTATTATTATTAGGGCCCGAGCACCGATGGTGTGAGGACCCTATTGAATCTGCTCCGTTTATTATTAGGGCCCGAGCACTACAGTGCGAGGACCCTATTGGAATTGCTCCGTTTATTAGGGCCCGAGCACCGATGGTGTGAGGACCCTATTGAATCTGCTCCGTTTATTATTATTATTATTATTATTATTCTTCTTCTTCTCCAAAATGAATCGCATTTTAGAGGACCTAAACATTCCCGAAAACTCACAAAACTTTGCACACACATCAAACCTGGCGAAAATTTACGTCTGATTTGGGTTTCAGAAGTGGGTGTGGCAAAATGGCTCGACAGCGCCACCTTTAGACGTTCAGCGGTGTGCGCTTTCAGCTGTGATTCACGTACATACACGCAAATCGGTACACACATGTAACTCACCAATACCTACAAAAAAGCCTCCTGGGACAAAATCCGAAACCCAACAGGAAGTCGGTTATTATTAATTTTCTTAGCAAAATTTGTGTCATTTTTGCCATTTTCAGGCGTCATACTTGAACGAACTCCTCCTAGAGATTTATTCGGATCAACACCAAATTTGGTGAGTCTAATCTAAAGCCCTTTGTGACGTTAAATTGCGAAGATCTAGAGTTTTCATCAGAGGGCGTGTCCGTGGCGGCCTCGCAAATTTCGATGTTTCGCCATGAAAAAGGAAGTTGCTATAACTCAGGCATACAATGTCCGATCTGTCCAAAACTTCACATGTGTGATAACACTCTTGACCTGATGACATCTACATGCCCATATTCAGTTATAGTCATAGCGCCACCTGCTGGCAACAGGAAGTGTCATGCTGTACTCTACAACAAACACCTCCCAGAGATTTATACACATCAACAACAAAATCGGTCAGTCTAATATAAAGGCCTTAATGATGTTAAATTGTGAAGATCTTGAGTTTTCGTTGAAGGGCGTGTCCGTGGCAGCCTGACAAATTTAGAGGTCTCGCCATGGATATAAAACTTGTTATAACTCAGTCATAAAATGTCCGATTTGCCTCAAACTTCACATGTTCGATAAGAGTCCTGGCCTGAAAACATCTGAAGGCCAATATTCTATCATAATCACAGCGCCACCTGTTGGCAACAGGAAATGACTTGTAGCAAACACCTCCTAGAGATTTAATGATATCTACATTATATTTGGTCAGTCTGATCTAGAGGCCTTAGAGATGTTAAATTGCGAAGATCTTGAGTTTTCGTTAAAGGGCGTGTCTGTGGCGGCGTGACAAAGTTTGATGTTTCGCCATGGACATAGAAGTTGTTATAACTCAGCCATAAAATGTCCAATCTGCCTCAAAGTTCATACGCTTGATAAGAGTCCTGGCCTGAACACATCTTAAGGCCAATATTCTCTCATAATCATAGCGCCACCTCTTGGCAACAGGAAATTACTTGTTTTATAATAATTTAAACATGCAATGTCCAATCTGCACCAAATTTCACAGGTTTGATACGAGTCCTGGCCTGAACAATATTTTCTTATAATCATAGCGCCATCTGTTGGCAACAGGAAATAACTTGTTTTATACTAACTTAAACATGCAATGTCCAATCTGCACCAAACTTTACAAGTTTGATAAGAGTCCTGGCTTGAACATTATTTTCTCATAATCATAGCGCCACCTGTTTGCAAACAGAAATTACTTGATTTATACTAACTTAATTATGCAATGTCCAATCTGCGCCAAACTTCATATGTTTGAGTTAATTCCTGAGCTGAAGACCTTTACATGCCAATATTCAGTTATAGTCATAGTGTTACCAGCTGGCAGCAGGAACTTTGGCACCTATTAATGAGTTTGTAATTCTTGACTTGGTATGAATCTAATGAAAATGATATTCAGTTGTATGTAGTTGGTGCAAAAAGCAAGGACACCGTAGGGAATTGAACCCCATCCCAGTAAACCAGGAGTACCATTACCAGTGTCTTTTGCTTTTTGAAACTACACATATGGAAAAGCAAAACCTGCATTAGCAACAACATAAAAGTGGATGTAATGTATACATGAACAAATTATTGTTATATTATGAGTAATATTATGGACCAAAGGTAAAAATCTAGGTGCATAAATCAGATTAAAGTAAAGTTTAATTAATAGGTAAAAAAGGGGGGAAATCGTTTTGATCATTGTATTAAGTGTTATTACATTTCAGTCCATGTTTAAGCGTGATTTTATGCAAAGTTATTTATCTGTAACACTGGAACTACAAAGTAATTTTTGTTAGCCATTCAAGGTAATTATACATGTTATATGTGACTGAAGTGGTTGCATGGCTGAATGCAAAGCACTGTTTCATTTAGAATAACTGTTTTATTTTGTTTTCCTAATGTATATAACTATGCTAGTAGTGCAAATGTAAATTAATTGTAATAAAACAAATATGAACAAAGTTTACAAAATGTAAATGTTGTTGCAATGCAGGAAAAGAAACCATTATTTTGAAAGCCATAGTTGTACTACAAAGTTGTACTTTTCTTTCCATGTCCTGTAAAAGACGTGTGTAATTTGTAAAATTGTAATATTTCTACCTTGCAGTGAACACGCACTGCAATACAGCAATATTTGACTCAGTAGAGATAAAGTATCCACAAGGATTCTCTCTCCACTTCCTTTGCCAAACAAAGCTGAACATTTGCAACCACAATTTCAACCTATAACTAATCAGATGTCACGAGTATTACATATAGGAACAAATATGAGTACATGTGTAAAATGTAAATGTGTTGCAAAGCAAGAAAATATACCATATACCATTATTTTATAATCACAGGTGTACTACAAGTTGTAAAATTTCTTTCCATTTTTTTGTCGAAAATGTTTTTAATATGTTATACTTTAATGTTTTATTTTGCTGTGAACATGCACTGTAATGCAGCAATATATGGCACAAGTAGAGATAAAGTATCCACATAGATTCCCTCTCTACCTCATATGCCAAACAAAGCTGAACAGTTACAATCACACTTAGAGCCTACAACTGGTCAGATTCCTGGTTAGGAGTACTACATGTAAAAGAACAAAAAATGCCCTCATGGTCACTGAAATATGTTGGAAGTACTATTGATTCTACATTATAATGTGTTGTCTTTACATATACATG
Source organism: Garra rufa (assembly GCF_049309525.1). Lineage (NCBI taxonomy): Eukaryota > Metazoa > Chordata > Actinopteri > Cypriniformes > Cyprinidae > Garra > Garra rufa. Next base: position 42,158,728 of record NC_133374.1, read on the forward strand.
ATCAATTATTGTGCCCTTTTCTGTTGTGGCTTGTTTGACATGTTGAATAAATCCTCTGTCTGTCATAAACTTGCAGATTGTTGAAGAGTTTAAAATATTATCATTGAAATCGCCAATGACAGCAATTGTATTGCTTAGGGGTTGTAAAAAATCAAGCAATTTGCCTAGGTTTCTTTTAAATAAAGTAATGGGATATGATGGTGGCCTATAAATAACTGCTATTAATATACCATGTGTTGCATAGTTGCAAACTAAACATTCTAAATTGACATTTGGTACCTGGACAACATTATATGCCAAACTGTTTGAGGTGTACATGCCAACACCACCATGTTGTTGAGCTTGTAATTCAGTTAATGTTGGGTTATTGCTACTGTAAGATAAACTTCGTGAGTGACTATGAAAACTGTAACCATCAATATGTATAGTTTCTAATGAGATATCTGCAGGTAACCATGTTTCAGTAACAGCAATACAGTTAGGTTGCAAATGTTCGGTATGCAAAAGTAAATCTGCTAAATGGTGTCTTAAATTTTGCACATTCATCAAAAATACAGTGAATGCTTGTGTATTCACTTTGTGGCATGGTACATTTTTAACAGAAAATTTGGGCATGCTTTGAATTGCTTCCTTGATGCTGTCTTTACAATATATAGCCTTCTCTTCAAAGTCTTGAACAATCAAACCAGACAAACTTCTAACACGGCTTAAAGCCACATATGCCTGTCCAGGTGCAAATATCTTTTTAAGGGATACTACTGCTTTATCAACAGTAACTCCTTGTACTTTATGTACTGTACAAGCCCAAGCAAGTTTTAGTGGAAATTGTCGTCGTAATCCTCCTTTGTTGTTAATTTTTTCCTCTTCTGGTTTGATACCAGTAGAACCCATTTCAACTGCTGTAGCATATGCAGAACATTTCCTCCTTTGTGCACCAACCTGATTGTCATCAAATTTGACATACACTGTTTGAGGGAACTTGCTGTCATTGTCAGGAAAAACTATTTCTGTCACTGTGCCACACACCCCATTAACAAGACCATCCACTACATCTACATTTTTACAAAGCATTACACGAGCACCTTTTCCTAAAAGCAGTGTTTCATCTAAACATGTATTATATGTTTTGGCATGATGACCATTTTTCAATTCAAGTTTTCCTGTCTTATTATTATTTCTAAAATCTTGAGCATTGATTTCCACATATTCCGGGCACGTTTTACATAGTTGCTGAACATTATGTTCATTTACCTGTTTATTAGTTGAAAATATGTGTAAAGCTGAGCTGTCTTCACCTGTTTCACAATTTTTCAGTAAATCAGTGTCACTGTTTAGCATTGGGGTCACTTTTGTACGAATTCGTATTCTATTTAGTAACTCTGCAAAGATATTATCTTTTTGTCTAACTATTTTTTTCAATTCCACAACTGAAAATAGACTAGACCATAGGTTAATACCTAGTATATCATCAATATACAGGGGTTTTCCTTTAACTGGAGGCAACTGAAAAAAATCTCCAACTGCAATGACACTTACATTTCCAAAGGGAGAAAAGTCACCAGTTTGTTTAATCTGTCTTAGCCTACCATGAATATATGCTAACAGGTTGTGATCAACCATGGATATTTCATCTATTATCAAAATCTGCAGATCACTATATTTAGCACGCAAACAATTGAGCTTTTCTTCACCCAGAGGAGTGTATGGTAAGCGAACATCTTTCCCAATGCTAAATGTGTGGTGAATAGTTGTTCCATGCAAATTATACGCAGCAATCCCTGTAGGAGCAGTTAATAAAACACATGTATTGTCAGGATGACGACACACTGTTGACAGTAATCTCATTGCTTCATATTGAATGGCTTTGATTAAATGGCTTTTTCCTGTCCCTGCACCACCAGTAATAAATACTTGTAATGGATTTGGGTTTTTCCTATTTATTTTATCTAAGCACCACTGTCGAATCTCATAAAAAATAGATAACTGTGTATCATTCAAAGATCTAATTAAAGCTAAACCATCATTTCTACACATTACATTATTTTTCTTTTCCAAGTGTCCAAGTTTTGCATTATTTGATGCTAAATCTGGAATATTTTCATCTAATTCTTCTACTTGCTGTTTTTTGTCTTTCATTTCCTCTGCACAAAGTAAGCGCTCTAACTCTTGCTCTGGGCACAAGTCACACCAGCCATCTTCTATTAAACCATTACTGTCAATTGTATCTTGGACCTTATCTAATTCATCTGCCTCCATTTCAAATTTCTGTCTGTTTAAATCAACAACTGACTTGACTGAATGTCTAGATCCATCACTAAATGTTACATGACCATTTCTATAATATTGTTCAAATGTTTCACAGTAAGGAGGTTTTAGCTGCATATCTACACGGTATGGTAAAAACAACTGCATAATACTTTGATAAAATAGTTCTGGATTTTTTTCTTCAGAAAAGCGCACATACCGAACAATTGCAGGTTTTGTTCGTGTTCTTTTTGTGATAAAACCACAGTCATTGTTTAATTTAAGTGGATTCCGGGATTTCTCATTTTTACTTAAAACACGATATTCTGAGGCAAATGTTGCCATACACAAATCATTCAAATCATTTGGTCTGTTCTTATAGCGATCTACAATACTAGTCATCCACATGTCTCCTGTGCTAAGGTTGTTTGATGTTGCTTTTTGTTTCAACACATTTAAAGGTAGACTCATTTTAATGATATTGTCTCCTGTTGGCACAAACACAACTTTCCTTGAACACTCCTTCAGATGCATGTTTGTTAACCTATACACAGATTCTTGAGCACACACGTCTCTGTTATGTAAATAAACACTGCCAAGATTTTTCAGTGCCTCTTTTGCACTAACATTTCCCTGTTTACTTGCTTCTCTTTGCGCATTACTTAACAACAATCCTATTTCCCTTTCCGACTTTGATATATAAGAAATTATATAGACCACACAAGCATATGCATCAACAACATACTGGATATCTAAATTTGCATTCCAACATTTTAACAATGGCTTGCTATATTGATTGATCCAAACCTCATTTACCTCTCTTTTCAGCACAACTTGTGTATTTCGAGTAAAAGATTTATATGCAAGCTCAAAAATTGATTGATTTATACCTAAATGTTTAAACAAATGTCCCACACTATTAAAATTGCAATTCTCATCTGAAAGAGCTTTCTTGATGTCCGACAAAATCTCACCTGCCTTTTCTCTTTTCATTTTAAAATCTGTCTGACCTTGATTTACACATGCACATTCTTTAGTTATATTATCAGTCTTATCTACATAACACTTACACTGACTATTTGCATCACTTTTACCACGACATATAAATGTTCGAGCAGATACTGGCCTGGGAAAATTAAAACGACAAATAGTATTTTTCTTTTTACAAGTTTTGGAATGTCGTTTTGAATGCTGTTGCACAGATCTAACAATTTCCAATAATGACTCATCCTGTGATGGTAGTTCACATGTTACATATTTATCAATAAATTGAATGACCTCTTCATCTGTATTTTTATCAATTACCGGGGCATTCTCAATCCAAAACAGGCAATGGACATGTGGTGAACCACGCTGTTGAAATTCAACACGATAAAAATAATCCTTAATTTTACCTATTGGATGGGATGAAGACATAAGTACCTCCTTTAAAAAACAATGCCATCGAAAATCAAACATTCTCGCTGCGGTAACAGGATTGCGCCGCAATAGCTCACACCTATCTGCCCATTGTAATTCTTCAATTGTCTGTGTTCTTCCTTCTTGTTTTAAAATGCTGAAAAGAAGATTGTTCCATCGCATATCTGCGGAAGAAAATGAACAAAACCAAGTAGGCATACCAAGCTGACGAACACTAGCTAATAGGTCACGTTGTGCTGTCTGCCAGAAAGCTGGGGTACCACGAATAGGCTTAAGGAAGCGAAACCCATCATCAAATTCTAACAGTTTCTTTAAAGATTCCTCATTGTTCAATACATTATCATCAATTTTTTGAGATGTAGAGCCACTTTTTCCTTTACGCAATGCTATTGATACATTTGAAACAACTTGTTCAATTTCTGACATGTATTGAGCAAAAAATATGTATTCTACATTTTGTGCAAATCGACCATCAGCATGCAAAATTCGATTGTTAAAATATCTTGATAGTGTTAAACGGTTATCTCGATTTTCATGGTATGTATTACATCCCTGTGGAAATAACACTGGGAAGCATTTGGCTTCATTTGCAAAATCAGAAAGCAATTTAACAGGGTTATTCCCCTCTGCTGGCGCCAGATTCAATATATCATCAAAATACTGATCTAGTGCTTCCTGACCAATGTCAACAGGCATGAGACACGTGTCCTGAAACATGCAATGTTGCTGTCTGTCATGCAAAAGCTCGTCTTCGTCAACATCAATACCACTTTCTGCATGTCTATCACTTTCCTTTTCTAAAATGTCATTATGTTGTTCTCTACAAAACTCATTTAGCCAAACTTCATTAAACTCTACATCTTTATAATGCAAATTTATCTGTTTCAAACATTTTAATGCTTGTCTTATGTGCATAGTGTCAACAAACTGATATTTATAATGGCCTTTATAAGTTAACTTACGCTTCAGTTTTACAGGCAACAAAGATCCTTCCATACTAGAAAGAGGCAACAAATTAGAAGTTTGCACAATATTTGCAGGTACACATGTTACAGGTCCATGTACTCCATTTTGCCCCCCTTTAGGTAATGCTAACATTTTCATAAACGGTATATTTAATGCAATCAAATGTTGCTCTAAGCTATTCAAACATGACAATTCTGGTGGAATGGGATGAACTTTCAATTTGTTTATCGAACATTCAGGTGGTATTTCACCTTTGTTTATCTTATAATGACATGTGTAACAAATCCACAACTTGCCTCTAGGTGTATCCAACCACTGACATGGTATTACACAGGTGTTATCACATTTGTGTAAATATTGCTCACTTACACATTTATCAAAAATCAAACCTATTGTTTCTCTGTTATAATAATCCCTATTGCAATTTAATACCTGATGCCGAAAAAGCAATCTTTGGCAAACACAGCACACAAAATCTGGCCCATCTTTTACCAAATCAGAAAAACGCTCCATAACATAATCAAACTGTTCTGCTTTTATTTTAATTTGTTGTCTTTTAAATTGCATACTTCTTTTAACATGTTTCTTATGCTCAGGATTTCCATGATATTTTCTTTTACTAATAGCCTTTACATTCTCTCTGTGCAACTGATTTAAGTTATATTTTCTTTTACTCATTTCTTTTACCTTTTTCTTGTGCAACAAGTTTTGCTGATACTTCTTTTTGCTCATGTTTTTTACTTTCTCCTTATGCAATACATTTTCTTGATACTTTCTTTTGCTCATGTTTTTTACCTTCTCCTTATGCAATACATTTTCTTGATACTTTCTTTTGCTCATGTTTTTTACCTTCTCCTTATGCAATACATTTTCTTGATACTTTCTTTTGCTCATGTTTTTTACCTTCTCCTTATGCAATACATTTTCTTGATACTTTCTTTTGCTCATGTTTTTTACCTTCTCCTTATGCAATACATTTTCTTGATACTTTTTTTTGCTCTTGTCTTTCTTCTTCTCCTTATGCAACACATTTTCTTGATACCTTCTTTTGCTCATGTCTTTTTTCTTCTCCTTATGCAACCCATTTTCTTTATACTTTCTCATGCTTATGTTCTTTTTCATTTCCTGAAACAACACATCTTTTTGATACTTACTTTTGCTCATGACCTTTTTCTTTTGTTTATACAACACATTTTCTTGATATTTAATGTTTTTTTGAAAGGACAATTTCCTTTTATAATACTTAGAAAAACAATAATTGCTTTTTGAAATATTTGCAGTCATCTCTATTTGTGTTTTTGAATTCTTTCTACACATATACTGTGTTTCAGGCAAATTACTCCCTTTGCACAAATCAAAGCAAACATTCTTATCAACATGTTGAATGCAAATTATAGGTTCAAAGGTATTATTTGTACAATGTTTCAAATAAATTCCATTACTTCCAATCTCTGCACTCATGCAACTGTATTTGACCCATTTCCCCCCATTATATAAAAATAGATCTACTCCTAAAGCATTTGCTGTACCTTGAAATTCTATGTCTGTAGCACGATATCCAACATATCGCATCTGTGACTTTAAAAGATATTCTGACATTGAAGCAAATTTTTTACCTACTAACTTCATGTGTTCTTCACTGTGATTTTCCATATACTTGACAACAGCAAGTCTTATCTTCCGATGACTCTTTTCAGAACCACTAATTGCTTGAGCTACTGCTCTAAAAAAACTATTACCATCCATTTCCACTTTATCTGTCTTGCAAACATCACCTAGAGATCCATTAACAGTAGGTACTTGTATATTTTCTCTTTCAAATTTCAAATTAAATTTATTGCATAATGCTTGTGCTACTTTCGTGGATAAAGGACTATATGTGAATGTCATTTCACTTGCATTTTCTGCAACTTCAACATCAGGATCTGTTACTATTACAGCTGCACAACATGTGTGATTTTGCATTGTCTTTAGCTCACTATGATGCTTTTGTTCAGACCTAAACTGCATTTTCTTACTAATCTGTCTGTTGTTTTCCAAAGTTACAACGTTCTTTTCATTCTCACTGTTTGCTCTAATATTGTACCCCTCAAGGAACGGCATACTGATTTTGCAGTGGCCATAACAACTGTCTAGTTCAGGCTTATTAACACAAACTACAGTCTCGAAATGGTTTTCATGGCAGTTTTCTAAGTAAATGCTGTGTTTTGACAAACAATTACCATTGCAACTGTATTTTAACCAACGACCATCATAAAATGTAAATACATCAATTCCTAAATAATCCGCTGTTACTTGTATTTCAACTTCTGTTGCCCATCTATTAACATATCTCATTTTAGATTTGTTAATATACTCAAATACCGAGGAATACTCTCTTCTCAAAATATTTTGATATTTTTCACCATTCTTTTCCAAATGATGCACAACACCAAGTCGTATTTTTCTATGATGCTTTTGTGTGCCACTTACAGCTTGAGAAATGGCTCGGAAGAAACAGTTTCCATCAGCCACTATCCTGTCATTTTTGCACGGAACTCCTAACAAGCCAACATGTGTAGATACTGGAACATTTAGTTTTTCAAAATCCACCTTTAAATGAGCACACAATGTCTGACTAACATGTTTACAAATAGGATTAAATATCATGTTCTTAGTTTTTGCATTACTGACAAATTCAACATCTGAATTAACTTCAGTAGCATTGTATCGTTTCAATTTCTTTGAAGCACTGTTGCTTGATGAAATTTTACGCTTGGTTGTTGCATCATTATTTGCTGGCAGATCTTTTCCAGAATTCTCATCAAAAGCAATTTTAAATGTCTTGTCTATGTCTTTGCTACTCTCTGCCACTCTGAAACATTTTGTATGTTTCTCATTTTTTATTTTTGATGCATCACACTCTATAGGTTTTCTTGTCGTAATAGTGACACAGATACCAGCTATTTCAAAAGCTTTTGGTTTCACACTGAGCCCTTTAGCTAAAAGCAAGATGTGACTGATCAGATCTTTAAGTGAACAAAAATATACAACAATACTCTTTCCATTTCCATCAACCATGCCAAGAGCACTTCGTGCATGAGAGTCAATCAGTGCATACTGTCCATTTTGAGAAATAATTGCACATGTACTGTCACACAATGTTAAAAGACAAGTGTCATACTTCGCAAACATTTTTTCCAGTCCAACTGAAAGACTGCTGCAGGCACCACTTTCAATAATTTCACCATCAACCACATCTGTATCTCCACTGACAAAGTCACCATATTCAAACAAAAAACATTCCCCATCAATAACTGATTCTTTGGGCAAATCAGTAACACACAACAGATTTGACGAATGGCTAATCCTATTACTCTCACGCAACTCTGTGTACAACTCGTCACCTAAAACAACAACTTTGTCAAGGTCTTTGGTCTGCCATAAGAAAGCACTATCAACTGTGTGCTTTGCTACGCTTACTAAACCTATTGCCATACATTGAAGTCCTCCATATTTAAACCGGTCATTCCCCTGATGAAAGGATCCTCTTACACTGTTTTCAAGTCTGACAGTAGTGCTATCCTCAAACTCAGCTACAACTTCAGTGCCTATATTTACAAATTCAACACCTTTAATTTTAACATCGCTGTCTGAAAACACTGTTCCACAACCATGATGTTCTTCACCTGTCTTCACAGAAATAGAACTAATTGCATACCACTCAGCATGTAAAGAGTTCTTCAGATTTCTGATATGAACCATTAGATCATTAAGACATGTGTTAAAGACAACCACAGGCGTGCCAACATCAGCTGCCAACCCAAACATATTGCGAGTGCCGAAATCAACCACCACAAAATAGTTATTGTGATGAATAATGACACTAACTGCACTGTGAAGATTTAGCAGACACATTCCATCCCTCAACAAATATTCTTGCAGTTTTTCATAAATCACACTTTCCTCTTCTGACAATCCAAAATCTTTATACACTGGAAGTCCAATTTCTGCATCCCACTTCCTACCAAACACATTGTGCTGTTTAATCAACTTACACAACTCTTTCTGTTTACATTCTCTTTTCTGATCTGCCTTAACTACACATTGGGCTAATTTACTCCCTTCTACACACATGTCATCAATATCTGTCTGTGTCCATGTACACACAGGAGCAATCCCATGTTTGATTGCAGCCACAACACAACATCCAATTAATGCATCACAGCTTAATGGTGCAGCTCTTACATGTTTCCCAGCAACAACAGACATCTGCAATTTTTCAGAACATATACATGCGTTAGCATCGTTCTTACTTTTGATGCATCTTTGTGTACGCCGCATACGAAACCCCTTTTTCCGTGGCATCTACAATAAACAGAAATTATTGAAATTATTACAGCTATACAATAACAAATTTATACATAATTAAAAAAGGTTGAGATAGGCTAGCTTTTAGTGTACGTGTTTTTATTTTATTTTACCTTTACATCTATTGTCAAGTTTAAATTTCTGTACATCAATGCATTTTCTGTTGTAATAATTAAGACTGATGCTGATATAGAACCATCAGTGAATGTGGTAAAAATAAAATATATTTACCACATTCACTGATGGTTCTATATCAGTGATGTTTCTATACCACTGATGGTTCTATATCAATAATTAAGACTGATGCTGATATAGAACCATCAGTGAATATGGTAAAAATAAAATATTTTTTTCTATATTGATGCACAAGAGATAATTATACTGGCATAATGTCATGTGTATAAATAAACTAATAAAAAAGAAACACCATCTCACATTCAAATTATTTTATTCAAAACTTTGACATCTTAATGTCAAAATAGTATAGCTAAACCTACACAGTAAACATAAAAGTAAATGTATTTTTAAAATAGTAATAACTGTAAACGATCAATTATAATAGGCTAAATCAACCAAAGCAAACAAATAAACAAACAAATACATAGAATTACTATGATCAAATAAGATGTGTTCCTTGTCTACAAAAATAAATAAAATAAATAAGAATATAAAATATAAAGAATAAAAAATATATTGAGATATTTTTAACAATAAATTATACAGGCTGCTGTTTATTATAACTATATTACCTCCAAAATTATACATTAATGACTGACATCTATTTTGCAGTGCTATCAACAATTAAAGTAACTTACCTTGCGTCCCACTAATTTCTGTTTTCTACTACTCAAATTCTCAAAAGGTCTTGTAATATGTATCACCTCGATCCTTTTAATATATGCTGAACTGTCAAAAAGAAACACAACATGACATGGCACATACATACTACAGAAAACTGAAAACTTGAACAAAAACAGACTTCTTTCAAAAAAGTTTACTGACCCCACAGAACTACCATAGTAGACATTACCAATAATACAACTATTGCTCAATCACTAACATAAAATAAACATCATTCTTCATTCAAGTATCCGCTCACAATCCACCAGAATGCTCTATAGTAGCCACAAAAAATCCATACAACAGAAACTCTTTAAATATCCATCAACTTAGTCTTTGCATATAATCAAAAACACATCAAATAACACTTATTTTTACAGTACTTTTAAAGAGGAAGAAATATATAGTATACAATAAAATTATACTAAGCTAAATAAAATGTATGCTCAAATGAAACGTGTTCCTCCAACTTACATTAAATCACATTAAATTAAATCTGATTTAGTCTAATAAAGATTAAACAAAATGTCTTTTTATACACATATAAAATCACAATACACAGAAATATATTGTATATTACGTTTCAACCTAAATAAATAGACACATGATTTTTAAACAACATTACACATAAATGACTAACAGCTAATTTGCAAATAATTTAAATAACTTGCCTTGCTTCCCACAAACTTCTTCTTCTCAAATTCTCAGAGGGTCTTCCAACATGTAGGTCACACTTTCCTTTTATTATGCAAAACTGTCAAAAAGAAACCCAAAATGTACATATAGTTTTTTTTTAAGATACCTCATATTTATTCTCACACAATATGAAAACAGATAACGTTTAACATGATTGAAAAATATATATTAATCGGGTATTTCCCCTAAAATGGTAAAAACCATTATTTTTTATTATTTGTTAAGTAATAATTATTTTTTTTATTATGCAGACACTAATACAACATTCTTTATGTAGCATAGCAGAAATAAGCTAAGAACTGAATAAAAAAATAATTTTCATTTACAAAAATTATATATGCAAATCATACACAAAACCAAAAACTACACTGCATTGAGAAGCTAAGGTTCTAAAACATAGCAAGAACAAAACACACATAAACTTCTACAAACTCTTAAGTACTGTAACAGAAGTTTTTTTTATGTATTTTTTTGCAAATGTGTAAAATACAAATCAATAATATTTAATACAAACATAATGCAAAAAATATAATTTATTTTTCACGATTTACTATTCTAACCCATCTCTATGAATGACTTACCAAACCCTACAAAGTGGAACAAAACATTGTAAACTGTTAAACACATTCATTCTTTACAAAAATAGCTTTGTACTCTCAAATGTCATAATGTACATTATGAACCATTTCCATACAACTATATTTACATTAATTATAATTATTCTAAACTTTTGTTATATATTTTAATGCACCAGTTTCTTTAAGGTATCAATTACATTTCAACAAATAAACAGTATTGCTGTTTAATATGTATTATGTTTTTTACACAATCATAACTAAGCTTCATATCTACAAACCTTTTTAAAGAAACAAATTTAACAGGAACATATTGTATTAATCTAGAGTACATTTATACAAAACAAAACACTAGACATGTGTTACCCAAACTGCATTTTGAATAATAGTGCATTCTAAAAACAATTTACTACAACTATAGTAGCAGACATTAACAATAACACAGCAAGTGCTCGTTGACTGACATGAAATAAACAGTATTTTTCCTGCAACTACCCTCTCTACCACCACACACCACAATGCTAGTCACAAAAAACCAACACAACAGAAATCTTCCAATGCCAAACAACTTAACATTAACCACGGCCATTTGCATATTATGAAAAACACATAAAACACCACTTATTCTCTACAGTGCTATTATAGGTTAGGAAAATGACACTGAAAATTACATTTTTTTTTTCAGAAAATACAAATACATAGAAAATATGACACACTCTGACCATTCTAATCACACTAGTGAATAGCGATGTACATAAATAACAGCTGACTTTCACTAAAATAAAAGCACTACAAATGTAGTTTCTTACCTCTGTGTTTGTTGAAAATATAACCTGTTTATACAATCAAGTTTGAAAAACACAGCACTCATCCTTCCAACCAATAGATTTAAATTCCAAAATCCACAAGCATAAAGTTTGATATCTGCAAAATGTTTTTACAGGAAATAATACTTTCATTTAACAGAAACACATTAAAATCCCCTAAAGTACTTTAATGTCAAACAAAACACTATAGTAATGACTTGTACACTTTATTATTATAATTTTCTTTTAAACATTTTGCACATCTTACATTTTAAATGGTAGTGCATACTGAAAATAGTTCCCAAAGCCTAGAATAGCAGACATTAACAATAAGAAAACTACTGCTCATTGAATTACATAAAATAAACATTATTCTTCTAAGTAGCCACACACAATCCACTAGAATGCTCTACCCTACACCACAATGATACCAACAACAACAGAAAATATCAACACAACAAAAATCTTTCAATTTCCAACTACATAACATTAACCACAACTCTTTCCATATAATCACAACCACAAAAAATAGAACTTATTCTCTACAGTACAATTATAGGGTAAAAATGAGCCACTTTTGTCAATGAAATTACTAACAAATAAATAGAAACAATTTCACACTGCTCATTGTAATCGAACTACTGATACTGTGCACAAATACCCATATCAACAAATTATACACTACATTCACTAAAATAAAAGCACACAAAACACATCGCTTCTTACCTCTGCATTTGCTGAAAATGATTTACCTGTTCCTACAATCAACTTTTTTAGAAACACAACAACCATCCTTCCAACCAATAGATTTAAATTCCAAAACCACACCTCCTCTTCACACCTAGTCCCCCATCCACAAAACAGCTGTATCAATGTATACTACAGTACAACAGTTTTCACTCTAATACCTTGATTACTCAACAGCAAACCTTTACCATAAAGCAAAGTAAAAAAATTATATTTTAAAACATCCTAACATACTACACAAACAAAAGAATCTTGTTTTATATATACCACTGCAATGCATCAACCATTTTATTTTCCTTTTTTCTCCTCCCAAAATCACCTTACATTAATTCAGCACTTATTTCTTGCACTGTGGTCTATATTTACATATATCACTTCATCACAGTATTACAGTTTAAAATTCTCACTCTGCAACCTATATTTCAACACTTTCATCACTTTTTTTTCTAAAATATGCTCTGATATATTCTTGTATTTTTATTCTTTTACACCTTAAGTCCACACCAATCACAATCAAACACACATCCTGTCCATACAACATGCAAACACACAAAAGAAAGTCGTTAAGAGGATTATCTGTCTGCCTCCCTTCTGCAGACATGTGAACGACTCTTAAGGTAAAACACAAGAAATATCACTTGTTTGGTATAGTCCAAAAGCAACACTTAAAAGGTTACATAGATCAATGAAAATTTACATTTTCTTCATCCTGTTCCTCTACTTTTATGTGACTTTTCACACATAGACTCAATTTTCTTGTACTCTTTTGGTCACAACTCTTTCATTAATTCCATAGTTTTTTTCTTTGCAATACATTATAAAGTATGCAAAACCAATAAAAACACAAATTATAAATTATTTTTATAGCGGCTTCTGTTCATTACAGCAAAACAGTAAACATCCAAAACACATATCACGTTAATGTATGTCTTCTTCATACCCTCACTTTTACACCTTTTTTCTGACTTCTTTAAATAAATACATTTTATTTAATTTAAATATATATTACCACTTTAAGCTTCAAAAAACAATACTTTTACAATGTGTACCTTGAACAACTTTATTTCATACTTGTGAGTCCCACATCTACTGTGATCAAATCAATAAAATACATTTACAACAAATTGTTAAAAACCCAGCGAAATATGAACAATATGTAATTTAATCCAACACAATGAACTAAAATACTGTATTACCATTGTGCCAAGTTTCCTAAATACTTTACCATGTTTCTTTTTGCCCCCTTTGAAATTTTTACCCCCATTTTATATCACAATAATATCTACAATTTTTATAAAAAAAACACACATACCTCTGAAACGTTCCAACACTTATTTTAAATTGAAAACCGATTACACAATACATACATTGTTAAGCACGTCACCCTCATATTTTACATAAAGCTCAGACTTCAGATGACACCCTATTTATACTTTTTGCACAATGGCCTTACACTATACTGTACATATTTTTCTTGACATGGGGATTGAGAATAAACAGTGTTCTTCCCACCTTCAATACCGTGATTGAAGTGCCCTTGAGCAAGGCACTGAACCCCCAGTATATTAACAAATCTAAAATGACATATATTAATAGCTGGGCAACAGCAAATTATTTAGAAATAGATATATCTGTTTATTCTCAATCCCCATTTTCCAGCGATATCGTATACTATTTGAACTGAACTGACGATGATATCACTGAATTCATTGATGAACTGCCTTTAACTGAAAATTGATTATCTACAATAATGCGTTACTTACACACAATTGTTCTGTTTAAATACTGTGCAGTTGATTTGACACAATGTGTATAGTTACAAGCGCTTTATAAATAAAGGTGATTTGACTTGACTTGACTTGACTATTTACATTTTATAATGCCATTGGTTAAAATACAGTTGCAATGGTAAGCTTTTGTCAAAACACACAGCATCTACTTGGAAAACTACCATGAGAACCATTTTGAGACTTTTGACTGTTTGTGTTAATAAGCCTGAACTACACATTTGTTATGGCTAATGCAAAATCAGCATGTCTTTCATTGAACAGTAAAATATTATTTATAAATATTTTATATATTTAAAATATATTTATACAGATCAACACCAAAATCAGTCAGTCTAATCTAAAGGCTTTAGTGTAACAATGTTAAATTGCAAAGATCTTGAGTTTTCATTAAACAGCGTGTCCGTGGTGGCCTGACTAAGTTTGACATTTGGCCATGGACATAGTTGCTATAACTCGGCCATAAAATGTCCGATCTGCCTCAAACTTCACAGGTTTGGTAAGAGGCCTGGCCTCAAGACACCTAAAGGCCAATATTCAGATATTATCATATCACCACCTGTTGACTGCAGGATATATCATAACCTTCACTAACTCAAACATGCCAAGGTCAATCTGCACCAAACTTCATATGTTTGATGAAAGTGCTAGCCTGAATACATCTACACGCCAATAATCAGTTATAGGCATAGCGCCACCAGCTGGCAACAGGAAATTTGGCACATTTAAGTGACTTTGACGTATTTCTGCTATTTTAACTGTATTAAAAGCATACTGCCCACCATTAGCTGTGTTCCTAAAGCCACCGGTCAACGGTGAGCACGTGTGCGAGGGCCCGTTCATCGCTGCTTGCAGCTTTAATTCTTCTTCTTCTTCTTCTTCTTCTTCTTCTTCTCCAAAGTGAAAAGTCTTTTTGAGGGCCTAAACATGCCCGAAAACTCACGAAACTTTGCACACGCATCAGACCTGGCAAAAATTTACATCTGATATGGTTTTCAAAAGTGGGTGTGGCAAAATGGCTCGATAGCGCCACCTATAAAATTTCAACGGAGTGCCCCTCGAGCTACGTTTCATGTACATGTACGAAACTCGGTACACATATGTAACACACCAATACCTACAAAAAAGTCTCCCGGTGCAACATCCGAAACCCAACAGGAAGTCCGTTATATTGAATTTCCTGTACGATTTTTGTGCAGTTTTTGCCATTTTCAGGCCTCATACTTTAACAAACTCCTCCTACAGTTTTTATCCGATCATCTTCAAATTTGCTAAGTGTCATCATAAGGCCTTTGCGATGTTAAATTGCGAAGCTTTAGAGTTTTCGTCGAAGGGCGTGTCCGTGGCGGCCGGACAAACTTTGATGTTTCGCCATGAAAAAGGAAGTTGCTATAACTCAGGCATACGATGTCCGATCTGCCTCAAACTTCACATGTTTGATGACTGTCCGGTCCTGAACACACGTCAGTGCCCATATTCAGTTATAGTCATAGCGCCACCTGCTGACAACAGGAAATGACATGTTTAACACTGTTAAGGACTCCTAGAAACATATTGAAAAGCGTTAACAAGTCTTAAATAGGCTAGCAACATGCTACAAACATGCTAAAACATGCTAGCAACACTTAGCTAAGAGCTAAAGCATGCTATTAATACAAATACAAAAGGAAATTGCTGTAACTCATGTATATAATGTTGAATCTGACCCAAACTTAATGTTCAACATGCTACAAAAATAATAAAGCATGCTAGCAACACTTAGCTAATATGCTAAAGCATGCTAATAATACAATGAAACAGGAAGTTACTCTAACTCAGGCATACAATGTCCAATCAGCCCCAAACTTAACATGTTTGATAAGAATCCTGGCCTAAACACACGCCAATGCCCGTATTCAGTTATAGTCATAGCGCCACCAGCTGGTAACAGGAAGCCACATGTTTAATACTGTTGTGGATGCCTAGCAACATTTTAAAAAAATTCAACAACTGTTAAACAGGGAAGCAACATGCTAGAAACATGCTATAAAATGTTAGCAACATTTAGCTAAGTGCTAAAGCATACTCTTAATGCAATTAAACAGGAAGTTACTGTAACTCAGGCATGCAATGTCCAATCAGCCCCAAACTTCACATGTTTGATAACAGTGCTGGCCTGAAGATATCTACATGCCAATATTCAGTTATAGTTATAGCGCTACCTACTGTCAACAGGAAGTGACATGTTTAACACTGTGACACACTATTAGCAACACACTAAAAAAGCCATTGAGTGCTAAACTAGTTTAAAACGTACTCAAACATGCTAGCAACACTTACTTAGTGCTAAAGCATGTTGTTAAAGACAAAAAACAGGAAGTTACTGTAACTCAGACATGCAATGTCCAATCAGCCCCAAACTTCACGTTTGATAAGAGTCCTGGCCTGAAGATATATACATGCCCATATTCAGTTATAGTCACAGCGCCACCTGCTGACAACAGGAAGTGACGTTTAATGGTGTTACGGACTCCTAGCAACATAATAAAAAGCGTCAGCAAGTTTTAAATAGGCTAGCATCATGCTAGAATCATGTTAAAACATGCTAGCAACACTTAGCTGAGAGCTAAAGCATGATATTAATACAAAGAAAAATAAGTGTAACTCATGCATACAATGTCCAATCTGACCCAAGCTTAATATGTTTGATAAGAGTCCTGGTCTGAACACAAGCCCATGCCCATATTCAGTTATAGTGATAGTGCCACCTGCTGGCAACAGGAAGTCACATGTTTAATACTGTTGTGGATGCCAAGCAACATTTTAAAAATACCAACAAGTGTTAAATAGGGTAGCAACATGCTAGAAACATGTTAGCAACATTTAGCTAAGTGCTAAAGCATACTCTTAATGCAATGAAACAGGAAGTTACTGTAACTCAGGCATGCAATGTCCAATCAGCCCCAAACTTAATATGTTTGATAAGAGTCTTGGCCTGAATACATTTACATGCCAATATTCAGTTATAGTCATAGCGCCACCAGCTGGCAACAGCAAATTACTTGTTTTACACTAACTTAAGCATCCAATGTACAATTTGCACCAAACTTGACATGTTTGCCAATAGTCCTGGCCTGAAGACATCTAAAAGCCAATATTTTGTAATAGCGCCACCTGTTGGCAGAAGGATATGTCATGACTTACACTCAAGCATGCCATGTTCAAGCTTCACCAAACTTCATATGTTTGATAAAAGCACTGGCCTGAACACATCTGCATGCCAATATTCAGTTATAGGCATAGCGCCACCAGCTGGCAGAAGGAAAATTGGCACATATCAATGACTTTGACATATTCCTCCTACATTTTCTGTGTTAATAGCATAGTGCCCACCATTCGCCACCGATCGGCGGTGAGCCCGAGTGCGAGGGCCCTACCATCGCTGCTTGCAGCTTTAATTAGGGCCCGAGCACCGATGGTGTGAGGACCCTATTGGATCTGCTTCGTTTATTATTATTATTATTATTCTTCTTCTCCGGAATGAATCGCATTTTTGAGGGCCTAAACATACCCGAAAACTCATGAAACTTTGCACACACATCAAACCTGGCGAAAATGGATGTCTGATATGGGTTTCAGAGATGGGTGTGGCAAAACGGCTCGATAGCGCCACCTTTACACGTTCCGCGGTGTGCGCTTTCAGCTATGATTCACGTACATGCATGAAAATCGGTACACACATGTAGCTCACCAATACCTACAAAAAAGCCTCCTGGGACAAAATCCGAGACCCAACAGGAAGTCGGTTATTATTAATTTTCTTAGCAAAATTTGTGTCATTTTTGCCATTTTCAGGCGTCGTACTTGAACGAACTCCTCCTAGAGATTTACTCCGATCAACAGCAAATTTGGTGAGTCTAATCTAAAGCCCTTTGTGACGTTAAATTGTGAAGATCTAGAGTTTTCATCGAAGGGCGTGTCCGTGGCGGCCTCGCAAATTTCGATGTTTCGCCATGAAAAAGGAAGTTGCTATAACTTAGGCATAAAATGTCCGATCTGTCCCAAACTTCACATGTGTGATAACACTCCTGACCTGATGACATCTACATATCCATATTCAGTTATAGTCATAGCGCCACCTGCTGGCAACAGGAAGTGTCATGCTGTACTCTACAACCAACTCCTCCTAGAGATTTATACAGATCAACACCAAAATCGGTCAGTCTAATATAAAGGCCTTAGTGATGTTAAATTGTGAAGATCTTGAGTTTTCGGTAAAGGGCGTGTCCGTGGCGGCCTGACAAATTTCGAGGTCTCGCCATGGATATAAAACTTGTTATAACTCAGCCATAAAATGTCCGATTTGCTTCAAACTTCACATATTCGATAAGAGTCCTGGCCTGAACACATCTGAAGGCCAATATTCTATTATAATCACAGCGCCACCTGTTGGCAACAGGAAATGACTTGTATCAAACTCCTCCTAGAGATTTAATGATATCAACATTATATTTGGTCAGTCTGATCTAGAGGCCTTAGAGATGTTAAATTGCGAAGATCTTGAGTTTTCGTTAAAGGGCGTGTCCGTGGCGGCGTGACAAAGTTTGACGTTTCGCCATGGACATAGAAGTTGTTATAACTCAGCCATAAAATGTCCGATCTGCCTCAAACTTCACAGGTTTGGTAAGAGTCCTGGCCTGAAGACACCTAAAGGCCAATATTCAGATATTATCATAGCGCCACCTGTTGGCAGCAGGATATATCATATCTTTCACTAACTCAAGCATACCAAGGTCAATCTGCACCAAACTTCATATGTTTGATGAAAGTGGTGGCCTGAACACATCTACATGCCAATAATCAGTTATAGGCATAGCGCCACCAGCTGGCAGCAGGAAATTTGGCACATTTAAGTGACTTTGACATATTTCTCCTATTTTTACTGTATTAAAAGCATACTACCCACCATTTTCTGTGTTCCTAAAACCACCGGTCGGCGATGAGCCCGTGTGCGAGGGCCCGTTCATCGCTGCTTGCAGCTTTAATTATTATTATTATTCTTATCCGGAATGAATCGCATTTTTGAGGGCCTAAACATACCCGAAAACTAACGATACTTTGCACACACATCAGACCTGGCGAAAATGGACGTCTGATATGGGTTGCAGAAGTGGGTGTGGCAAAATGGCTCAATAGCGCCACCTTTACACGTTCCACGGTGTGCGCATTCAGCTGTGATTATCGTACATGCACAAAAATCGGTACACACATGTAACACACCAATACCTACAAAAAAGCCTCTTGAGATAAAATCCAAAACCCAACAGGAAGTCGGTTATTATTAATTTTCTCAGCAAAATTTGTGTAATTTTTGCCATTTTCAGGTGTCATACTTGAACGAACTCCTCCTAGAGATTTATTCCGATCTACACCAAATTTGGTGAGTCTAATCTAAAGCCCTTTGTGACATTAAATTGTGAAGATCTAGAGTTTTCATCAGAGGGCGTGTCCGTGGCGGCCTCACAAATTTCGATGTTTCGCCATGAAAAAGGAAGTTGCTATAACTTAGGCATAAAATGTCCGATCTGTCCCAAACTTCACATGTGTGATAACACTCCTGACCTGAAGACATCTACATGCCCATATTCAGTTATAGTCATAGCGCCACCTGCAGGCAACAGGAAGTGTCATGCTGTACTCTACAACCAACTCCTCCTAGAGATTTATACAGATCAACTCCAAAATCGGTCAGTCTAATATAAAGGCCTTAGCGATGTTAAATTGTAAAGATCTTGAGTTTTCGGTAAAGGGCGTGTCCGTGGCGGCCTGACAAATTTCGAGGTCTCGCCATGGATATAAAACTTGTTATAACTCAGCCATAAAATGTCCGATTTGCCTCAAACTTCACATATTCGATAATAGTCCTGGCCTGAACACATCTCAAGACCAACATTCTATTATAATCACAGCGCCACCTGTTGGCAACAGGAAATGACTTGTATCAAACTCCTCTTAGAGACTTAATGATATTAACATTATATTTGGTCATTCTGATCTAGAGGCCTTAAAGATGTTAAATTGCGAAGATCTTGAGTTTTCGTTAAAGGGCGTGTCTGCGGCGGCCTGACAAAGTTTGATGTTTCGCCATGGACATAGAAGTTGTTATAACTCAGCCATAAAATGTCCGATCTGCCTCAAACTTCACAGGTTTGGTAAGAGTCCTGGCCTGAAGACACCTAAAGGCCAATATTCAGATATTATCATAGCGCCACCTGTTGGCAGCAGGATATATCATATCTTTCACTAACTCAAACATACCAAGGTCAATCTGCACCAAACTTCATATGTTTGATGAAAGTGGTGGCCTGAACACATCTACATGCCAATAATCAGTTATATGCATAGCGCCACCAGCTGGCAGCAGGAAATTTGGCACATTTAAGTGACTTTGATCTATTTTTCCTACATTTACTGTATTAAAAGCATACTGCCCACCGTTTGATGTTTTCCTAAAGCCACCGGTCGGCGGTGAGCCCGGGTGCGAGGGCCCGTTCATCGCTGCTTGCAGCTTTAATTATTATTATTATTCTCCAAAATGAATCGCATTTTAGAGGACCTAAACATGCCCGAAAACTCACAAAACTTTGCACACACATCAAACCTGGCGAAAATTTACGTCTGATATGGGTTTCAGAAGTGGGTGTGGCAAAATGGCTCGACAGCGCCACCTTTAGATTTTCAGCGGTGTGCGCTTTCAGCTGTGATTCACGTACATGCACGGAAATCGGTACACACATGTAACACACCAATACCTACAAAAAAGCCTCTTGGAGCAAAATCCGGAACCCAACAGGAAGTCTGTTAATATTAATATTCTCAACAAAATTTGTGTCATTTTTGCCATTTTCAGGCGTCGTACTTGAACGAACTCCTCCTAGAGATTTATTCGGATCAACGCCAAATTTGCCGAGTCTAGTATAAAGCCCTTTGTGACGTTATATTGTGAAGATCTAGAGTTTTCATCAGAGGGCGTGTCCATGGCGGCCTCGCAAATTCCGACGTTTCGCCATGAAAAAGGAAGTTGCTATAACTCAGGCATACAAAGTCCGATCTGTCCCAAACTTTACATGTGTGATAACACTCCTGACCTGATGACATCTACATGCCCATATTCAGTTTTACTCATAGCGCCACCTGCTGGCAACAGGAAGTGTCATGCTGTTCTCTGCAACAAACTCGTCCAAGAGATTTAATCAGATCAACACCAAAATCGGTCAGTCTAATAAAAAGGCTTTAGTGATGTTAAATTGCGAAGATCTTGAGTTTTCGTTGAAGGGCGTGTCCGTGGCGGCCTGACAAATTTCGAGGTCTCGCCATGGATATAAAACTTGTTATAACTCAGCCATAAAATGTCCGATTTGCCTCAAACTTCACATGTTCGATAAGAGTCCTGGCCTGAACCAATCTGAAGGCAAATATTCTATTATAATCACAGCGCCACCTGTTGGCAACAGGAAATGACTTGTAGCAAACTCCTACTAGAGATTTAATGATATCAACATTATATTTGGACAGTCTGATCTAGAGGCCTTAGAAATGTTAAATTGCGAAGATCTTGAGTTTTCGTCAAAGGGCGTGTCCTTGGAGGCCTGACAAAGTTTGATGTTTCGCCATGAACATAGTTGTTGTTATAACTCAGCCATAAAATGTCCAATCTGCCTCAAACTTCACATGTTTGGTAAAAGTCCTGGCCTGAAGACATCTAAAGGCCAATATTCAGATATTATCATAGCGCCACCTATTGGCAGTAGGATATATCATATATTTCACTAACTCAAACATACCAAGGTCAATCTGCACCAAACTTCATATGTTTGATGAAAGTGCTGGCCTGAACACATCTACATGCCAATAATCAGTTATAGGCATAGCGCCACCAGCTGGCAGCAGGAAGTTTGGCACATTTAAGTGACTTTGATCTATTTTTCCTACATTTACTGTATTAAAAGCATACTGCCCACCGTTTGCTGTTTTCCTAAAGCCACCGGTCGGCGGTGAGCCCGGGTGCGAGGGCCCGTTCATCGCTGCTTGCAGCTTTAATTATTATTATTATTATTATTTTTTTTTTTTCAATGTTTTGGGGGATTTCGGGGGCCTTAACATACACGAAAACTCTTGAAACTTTGCACACACATTGGAACCTGCGGCCATCAGGGCCGGACAGACTTTGACATGGGGGGGTCACCTGGGGGGGGCATGGCACAGCGTTAAAAATTGCGACATTTGAAGGGCTCTGGAGCGCACAACGGTTGACCTACAGTCAACAAAATTCATACACATATAGACCTCATCGGGCCGAACAAATTTCACACTCATAGTCCATGCTTCGCCAAACAGGAAGTCGGCTATTCAGGGATGTCTAAAAAGTGCATGCAATGGAATTTGAAATACTCCTACTAGGCCTTTCCACCGATGGCCACCAAACTCGGTCAGCATGATCTCAAGACATTGGGGACGCAAAATTGCCAGGGGATTTTTGATATCTCGAACGGTTTGACCGTGACGAGGCGACAAATTTATGGCGAGAAATGAGAAACAGGAAGTGCCTAATAACTTTGACATACTTTGTCTGATTTTGACCAAACTTCAGCAGTTTGTTCACCGTCTGATGCCGATCACAGAGATGTGACTATTATGAGTCAAAGTTATAGCGCCACCAACTGGCAGCAGAAAGCGTGACGTTTTTGAAACGCTTTAAACTCAGCCTCTTAATTTTACTCAATTTGCTTCAAACTTCATCACAATAATGTCAAAACACGACCGATAAGAATCTGTGAAGGGCGTTATCCATAACTTTTATCATGTTGCCATGGCAACGTGTCAAACTTTAACTTTAGTTTTTTGTGTTTTTGAGCCACTTAAAATGCTTAGAATTTCATGAAACTCAACACACACATCTGTATTAATGACAGTTAAACACTGATAAAAGCCCATAAATGGGCGTGGAGCAGGCGCTCCATAGCGCCACCTTTTGACAAAAGTTGGGGGGTTACTTTGTCCTACAGTCACCAAACTCGGTACATATATTGGACTCATCAAGCCGGACAACTTTCTAATTTACACCCATTAGCTACGACCAACAGGAAGTCAGCTATTTTTATTTAAATATGGATTTTTGGAAAAATCAAGCTGTGGAATTTGAAATACTCCTCCTAGACCTTTCCACCGATGGCCACCAAACTCGGTCAACATGATCTCAAGATATGGGGAATGCAAAATTGCCAGGGGATTTTTGCTATCTCGAACGGTTTGGCCGTGGCAGGGCGACAAATTATGGCGAGAAATGAGAAACAGGAAATGTCTAATAATTTTGACACACTTTATCTGATTTTGACCAAACTTAAGCAGTTTGTTCGTCGTATGATACCGATCACAGAGATGTGACTATTATGAGTCAAAGTTATAGCGCCACCAACTGGCAGCAGGAAGTGTGTTGCTTGCAAAACGCTTTTAAATCAACCTCTTAATTTTACTCAATTTGCTTCAAACTTCATCAGAATAATATCAAAACACGGCCGATGAGAATCTGTGAAGGGGTCCTTGATACATCAAATGCTGTTGCCATGGCAACATGTCAAACTTTAACATTTGTTTCCTGTGTTTTTAAATATAGCTGTGAATAAATTCATATCACTCATAGCAGAATCAGACAGTTCACACCAAACTTTGTCAACATGATGCCAAGATACTGAAGATGTTAAATTGTGAACGGCTTTGGGACATCTTGAACGGTGTTGATGTGGTGATTTATGAAAGTAACAATAAAAAAGATGAAGAGTTATTTTCATATATCTTTAAATTGCATTATTCTAACTCATCAAAACTTTTTACATATAAAGAACAAGAAATTCTTAGGAAATACGTGTAGTTTCAAAATGTTATCATGCTCAGAGGCCCCAAAAACATTAAAAGTGTCACATAAATTTGTCAGATTAAAGCTCTAATACCAGGGATGAACACTAGAGGTCCTCATAAGATAAGGAATCGTTTGACCTCTAATGCTATTTAGCTCATTCTCAGTGTATAAGAATGAAAATAATCCATAGAATCAGTTGATATAGACTGTACTGTCAGTGTACTTTTACATAATTATTTTGTATAGGTGCTTAAAGAGCATTAAAATATTTTTTTAATCTTTTAAGGAAAAATGATATGATTTATATACATATATACAATCTCACTGATAGAATAAAAAATCTTATAAGTATGACACTATACTGCTCAGTTCACTTAATTAGAATGAGAAACAAATACATCAACTAAGTAAATATGTATTTATTTTTAATATATTTGTTTATAATTATTTCACAGATGCTTATAGATCATTAAAATAATATTAAAAAATGGATGTAGATCATAAAACATGGTAACTATTTAAAATAGGGTCTCTTTTGTTAACATTGGTTAATGAACTAACACACGAACGAACAACGAACAATATATTTGTACTCGATTTTCTTCAAACTTCATCAGAATGATGTAAAAACACGGCCGATGAGAGTCTGTAAAGGCGTCCCTGATGCATCAAATGCTGTTGCCATGGCAAATAAAAAAAAATACAAAATACATTCAAATATTTGTTTCCTGTGTTTTTGAGGCAGATAGCGTGCCTAGAATTTCATTTCCCATTTTCAATTTTCAATGATTTATTATATATTTAAAGTGCAGCATCCTAACTCTTTGAAACTTTTTTCATACAAATAACTATTCATTCTGATTAAACACAGTTCATTTCATAATTATATAAAACTCCACGAATGAAAGAAAATTAAAAAACAAATCTGATCTCACTCTGCTCTGCACTCTATGTGTGTGTTTGTGTGGTAAGTGGCTGAGTGTAAGGAGGTGGGATGGGTGGTAAGAGAAAGAGTCAGAGAGGAGGAGAGACAGTTAGGGTTAGTCCAAAGGGTTATTGTGAATGCATGTGCCAACTGGGCACCGTTTTCCTGATGCTATCGGGATGGCGACTGCCAGACGGCGAGGGCCCGGTCAACGCTGCTTGCAGCTTTAATTATTATTATTATTATTATTTCATCAATGTTTTGGGTTAATTTGGGGCCCTTAACATACACAAAAACTCTTGAAACTTTGCACACACATTGGAACCTGCGGCCATCAGGGCCGGACAAACTTTGACATGGGGGGGGTCACCTGGGGGGGGCGTGGCACAGCGGTAAAATTTTTTACATTTGAGGGACTCTGGAGCGCATGCCGGTTGACCTACCGTTATCAAAATTCATACACATATAGACCTCATCGGGCTGAATAACCTTCGTGCTCAAAGTCGGTGCTTCGCCCAACAGGAAGTCAGCTATTCACGGATGTCTAAAAAGCGCATGCAATGGAATTTGAAATACTCCTCCTAGGCCTTTCCACCGATGGCCACCAAACTCGGTCAGCATGATCTCAAGACATTGGGGACGCAAAATTGCCAGGGGAATTTTGATATCTCGAATGGTTTGGCTGTGGTGGGGCGACAAAGTTATGGCGAGAAATGAGAAACAGGAAGTGTCTAATAACTTTAACACACTTTGTCTGATTTTGACCAAACCTCAGCAGTTTGTTCGTCGTCTGATGCCGATCACAGAGATGTGACTATTATGAGTCAACGTTATAGCGCCACCAACTGGCAGCAGAAAGTGTGATGTTTTCGAAATGCTTTAAACTCAGCCTCTTAATTTTAGTCAATTTGCTTCAAACTTCATTCCAATAATGTCGAAACACGGCCGATGGGAATCTGTGAAGGGCGTTATCGATAACTTTTATCATGTTACCATGGCAACGTGTCAAACTTTAACTTTAGTTTTTTATGTTTTTGAGCCACTTAAAATGCTTAGAATTTCATGAAACTCAACACACACATCTGTATTAATAACAGTTAAACACTGATAAAAGCCTATAAATGGGCGTGGAGCAGACGCTCCATAGCGCCACCTTTTGACAAAAGTTGGGGGGTTAGTTTGTCCTACAGTCACCAAACTCGGTACATATATTGGACTCATCAAGCCGGACAACTTTCTAATTTACACCCATTAGCTACCACCAACAGGAAGTCGGCTATTTTTATTTAAATGTGGATTTTTGGAAAAATCAGGCTGTGGAATTTGAAATACTCCTCCAAGGCCTTTCCACCGATGGCCACCAAACTCAGTCAGCATGATCTCAAGACATTGGGAATGCAAAATTGCCAGGGGATTTTCGATATCTCGAATGGTTTGGCTGTGGCGGGGCGACAAATTATGGCGAGAAATGAGAAACAGGAAGTGTCTAATAACTTTGACACACTTTGTCTGATTTTGACCAAACTTCAGCAGTTTGTTCATCGTATGATGTCGATCACAGAGATGTGACTATTATGAGTCAAAGTTATAGCGCCACCAACTGGCAGCAGGAAGTGTGTTGCTTGCAAAACGCTTTTAAATCAACCTCTTAATTTTACTCAATTAGCTTCAAACTTCATCAGAATAATATCAAAACACGGCGGATGAGAATCTGTGAAGGGGTCCTTGATACATCAAATGCTTTTGCCGTGGCAACCTGTCAAACTTTAACATTTGTTTCCTGTGTTTTTGAGGCAGATAACATGCTTAGAATTTCATGAAACTCAACACACACATCAATATTAATGATAGTTAAACACTGGCAAAAGCTCATAAATGGGCGTGGAGGAGACACTCTATAGCGCCACCTTTTGACAAAAGTTGGAGGGTTAGTTGTAGCTACAGACATCAAACTCGGTCAGTATATTGGTCTCATCAAGCCAAATAACTTTCTAATTTACACCCATTAGCTATGACCAACAGGAAGTCGGCTATTTTGATTTTAATGTGGATTTTTGGAAAAATATAGCTGTGGATAAATTCATATCACTCATAGCAGAATTAGACAGTTCACACCAAACTTTGTCAACATGATGCCAAGATACTGAAGATGCTAAATTGTGAACGGCTTTGGGATATCTTGAACGGTGTTGATTTGGTGATTTTATGAAAGTAACAGTAAAAAAGATTAAGAGTAATTTTCATATATCTTTAAATTGCATTATTCTAAATCATCAAAACTTTTTACATATAAAGAACAAGACATTCTTAGGACATCTGAGTAGTTTCAAAATGTTATCATGCTCAGAGGCCCCCAAAACATTATAAAAGTATCATATATGTTTTTCATATTAAGGCTCTAATACCAGGGATGAACACTAGAGGTCATCATAAGATAAGGAATCGTCTGACCCCTGCTATTTAGCTCATTCTCAGTGTATAAGAATGACAATAATGCATATAATCAGTTGATATGTACTGTACTGTCAGTGTACTTTTACATAATTATTTTATATAAATGCTTAAAGAACATTAAAATCTTTTTAATCTTTAAAGGAAAAATGATATACATATACACACATTGATAAAATATCATATCATATCACTGATATGATAAAAAAATCTTATAAGTATGACACTTTACTGCTCAGTTCATTTAATTAGAAAAAGAAACAAATACATCAAGTAAGTTAATATGTATTTATCTTTTAATATATTTGTTTATAATTATTTCACAGATGCTTATAGATCATTAAAATAATATTTTAAAATGGTTGTAGATCATAAAACATGTTGGTCACTATTTAAAATAGGATCTCTTTTGTTCATATTAGTTATTGCATTAACAAACATGAACTAACAATGAACAATACATTTTTACTCGATTTTCTTCAAACTTCATCAGAATAATGTCAAAACACGGCCGATGAGAATCTGTAAAGGTGTCCCTGATGCATCAAATACTGTTGCCATGGCACATTTAAAAAACATACATTAAATATTTGTTTCCTGTGTTTTGAGGCAGATAACATGTTTAGAATTTCATTTTCCATTTTCAGTAATTTTATATCTTTAAAGTGCAGCATCCAAAGTCTTTGAAACTTTTTTTCATATAGAGACCTATTCATTTTGATCAAACACAGTTCATTTTATAATTATACAAAACTCTATGAATTAGAGAACATAAAAAAAAATAAATCTGATATCACTCTGCTCTGTACTCTATGTATGTGTGTGTGTGTGTGTGTGTGTGTGGTAAGTGGCTGGGTGTGTGTGGGGAGGGGGGATGGGTGGTAAGAGAGAGAGTCAGAGAGTCAGGGAGTCAGAGAGATGGTTAGGCTTAGGCCAGAGGGTTACTGTGAATGCATGTGCCCACTGGGCACCGTTTTCCTGATGCTGCTGGGATGGCGATTGCATAGAGGGCGAGGGCCCGCCATCGCTGCTTGCAGCTATATTTATTATTATTATTATTAGGGCCCGAGCCCAAAAGGGCGAAGGCCCTATTGTTTTTCTAAGGATTATTAGGGCCCGAGCCCAAAAGGGCGAAGGCCCTATTGTTCTTCTAAGGGTTCTTATTTTTTTATTTTTTTTTTTTTTTTTAAACCTTCTGGGCACTTTTGGGGGCCTTAACATACTCAAAAACTCTTGAAAATTTGCACACACGTCGGAATCTGCGGCCATCAGGACGCCACAGAGGCTGGGACCCGGGCGTTGTTCAGGGCCTCTACAGCGCCCCCTGGAACACAGTTTGAAAACTTGATGTACTGCGCACACATACTTGCACGTATTGATATGAAACTCAGTACACATATAGATCTCACTGAGCCAAACAACTTTTGTACTCTATGTCATGGGCTGAACGCAACAGGAAGTGAGATATTTAGGGCTGTTTAAAAAGCGCATGCTCTGGAATTTAACGTACTCCTCCCAGGGTTTCCATAGGATTGTCACCAAACTCGGTCAGCATGATCTCAAGACATTGGGGACGCTAAATTGCGAGGGGATTTTTGATATCTCGAACGGTTTGGCCGTGGCAAGGCGACAAAGTTATGGCGAGAAATGAGAAACAGGAAGTGTCTAATTACTGTTGCACACATTGCTTGATTCTTATGAAACTTCACCAGTTTGTTCGTTGTATGATGCCGATTCCATAAATGTGACTATTATGAGTCAAAGTTATAGCGCCACCAACTGGCAGCAGGAAGCGTGTCATTTTCAAAATCCTTTGAAATCAGCCTCTTAATTTTACTTGATTTTCTTCAAACTTCATCAAAATAATGTCAAAACACGGCCGATGAGAATATGTAAAGGGGTCGATGATAAATCAAATGCTGTTGCCATGGCAACGTGTCAAACTTTAAAATTTGATTCCTGTCTTTTCGAGGCAGATAACATGCTTAGAATTTCATGAAACTCAACACACACGTCAATATTAATGATAGTTAGACACTGGCAAAAGGTCATAAATGGGCGTGGAGCAGGCACTCTATAGCGCCATCTTTTGACAAAAGTTGGGGGGTTAGTTTTTCCTACAGTCACCAAACTCTGTACATATATTGTTCTCATCAATCTGGACAACTTTCTAAATCAAACTCATTAGCTAAGACTAACAGGAAGCCGGCTATTTTGATTTGAATGTGGATTTTTGGAAAAATCAGGCTGTAAACAAATTCACACTCCTTCTAAGAAAAATAAGGTATTCACACCAAACTTTTTTAACATGGAGAGAAGATTCTGAAGATGTTAAATTGCGAGCGAATTTGGGATATCTTGAACGGTGTTGACGTGGTGATTTTTTAAAGATGTAGTAAAAAACATAACCGTAATTTTTTTATATATTTAAAGTGCAGCATCCAAACTCTTTACAACTTTTTTCACACAGAGATCTTATCATTCTGAGCAAGTGGTGTAAATATCAATTTTATGCAAGCTTCTATGAATTAAAGAAAATTAAAAAAAGAAATTAAAGCTGCGAGCAGCGTTGAACGGGCCCTCGCACCCGGGCTCACCGCCGACCGGTGGCTTCAGGAAAACAGCAAACGGTGGGCAGTATGCTTTTAATACAGTAATTATAGAAAAAATATGTCATAAGTCATTTAAATGTGCCAAACTTGCCGCTGCCAGCTGGTGGCGCTATGCCTATAACTGATTATTGGCATGTAGATGTGTTCAGGCCAGCACTATTATCAAACATATGAAGTTTGGTGCAGATTGACCTTGGTATGTTTGAGTTAGTGAAATATATGAGATATCCTGCTGCCAACAGGTGGGGCTATGATAATATCTGAATATTGGTCTTTAGGTGTCTTCAGGCCAGGACTCTTACCAAACCTGTGAATTTTGTGGCAGATCAGACATTTTCAGGCTAAGTTATAACCACTTCTATGTCTATGCAGAAACATCAAACTTTGTCAGGCCACCACGGACATGCCCTTTAATGAAAACTCAAGATCTTCACAATTTAACATCTCTAAGGCCTCAAGATCAGACTGACAAAATATAATGTTGATTTAATTAAATGCAATCAATGCAAGGACTTCAGATAGATGCCAACTGTGAACCAGTATGCTACAAATTCCCTATTTTCTGATGATGATAAGAACATGTAATTCATGATGATAGCAAAATGTTATTATTGCTTCCTTTACATCCACCACTTCTGCTTAAATGTCATTGTTACCTATCTGAACAATTTTTATATAATATATTTTTGTATAAAATCAATTTTTGTCATAACTAAGAATCAATAAGGAAGACGGTGCCCAGTTGACACATGCATTCACAGTAACCATCTGCTAGTTTGGATTTTAAGTTTACAGAATTGAAAGGGTTACACTTTAAAATCAACACACAGACACATACACACAAAATATAAAATGTTGCCATCCAGTTTCATTTGTTAAAATTAACTATATCAGTTAACATGACCAATAAATAAATAGCATTTATTAATGTTAATTAATATTAAGCTAAAAAAAAGTATTCATATAAAGTTTATGTACTGTGAATTAACATGAACATGAACACAGTTCATGTGGGTGTACAGCAATACACAATAAAGTGCTCTATAAACGCTTTCTTTCAAAATATCTTTAAAAATCAAGTTGAGTATTTTAACGGGGTGATATATATATATATATAAAAGATCTTAAAATGATGGTTTTCAGATGTTTTGAAGAGATAACAGTAACGTTTGTTTTGTTGTCAAAGTTTGTATTAATTTTTTATTATTATTATTTTATATTCAATAAATAACACTATGTAAATATTGTCTATCAATGAAGATAAATTGATCATGCTAAAAAGTTGTATTTTTTAAAATCTTTTGCTATGTGACTGAATAGGACAAGTTCATGGTACAGTTAAGTAAAAAATAAATAAAAAACAACAACTGCAAAATACGAACAATGAAAGACTTAGTGACCCTTTATATTTTCTCAAAATATCAGACTCTCAAAGATCAGACATATTTATGTAATTACACTACATATGTGCATTTTTTGTTCAAAGATGGTCTGTAGGATGGCTCTCTACTCTGTCACCCTCTCTGCCTCTCACCCCTCCCCCCTGCAATAATGAGCTTCTCTGTGCCTGACTGAACGCACACACATACTGTAGAGACATTCACCAGAGTGACAGCAGGTTTCTGAGTTATTTTTTTAATTTTCTTTAATTCATTGAAGCTTGTATAAAATTAATATTTCCAGCACTTGCTCAGAATGATTAGATGTCTGTGTGAAAAAAGTTTTAAAGAGTTTGGATGCTGCACTTTAAAGATATAAAAAATTAGGGTTATGTTTTTTACTACATCTTTAAAAAATCACCACGTCAACACCGTTCAAGATATCCAAAATCCGCTCGCAATTTAACATCTTCAGAATCTTCTCTTCATGTTAAAAAAGTTTGGTGTGAACAGCTGGTTGTTCTTAGGAGTAGTGTGAATTTGTTTACTACCTGATTTTTCAAAAAATCCACCTTCAAATCAAAATAGCCGGCTTTCTGTTGGTCTTAGCTAATGAGTTTGATTTAGAAAGTTGTCCAGATTGATGAGAACAATATATGTACAGAGTTTGGTGACTGTAGGAAAAACTAACCCCCCAACTTTTGTCAAAAGATGGCGCTATAGAGTGCCTGCTCCACGCCCATTTATGACCTTTTGCCAGTGTCTAACTATCATTAATATTGATGTGTGTGTTGAGTTTCATGAAATTCTAAGCATGTTATCTGCCTCGAAAAGACAGGAATGTAATTTTAAAGTTTGACACGTTGCCATGGCAACAGCATTTGATTTATCATCGACCCCTTTACATATTCTTATCGGCCGTGTTTTGACATGATTTTGATGAAGTTTAAAGAAAATCGAGTAAAATTAAGAGGCTGATTTCAAAGCATTTTGAAAATGACACGTTTCCTGCTGCCAGTTGGTGGCGCTATAACTTTGACT
>NC_133374.1:42191960-42313229 GCF_049309525.1 Garra rufa
CCCAATTGTCAAGGTGGTCCTCAGTTTACTGGTGTGTACTCTGGTGAATGTCCCCAAAAGTGACATAAGTAAGTGCACACACACACACACACACACACACACACACACACACACACACACACACACACACAGACACACACACACTCACACACACACACACACACACACACACACACACACACACACACACACACACACACACACACACACACACACACACACACACACATTTGGTCCCCATAACGTGATGAATACCAGGTACACACACACACACACACACACACACACACACACACAGCTGCAATCTATCAAACACATTAAATAAGCCTTGGATATCCTCATTCAGATCGTTGAGTATTGCATTGCGTCAACCCCACCTGTATTTTGACCATGTTTAATAATAATAACTTGCGTTTGGATCCGCCCGCTTCACGTCTCTGTGGCTCAGTTACAGTGAGTTTAATAGGTACTTTAACCCTATTTAATGAGACACAATAAAGACTTTTATAATACTACAAAACATTTCTATTTCAAATAAACACTTTTTTTCAAAGGATCCGAACAAAAAAAGTGTATCTCGGTTTCCATACAAAAGTATGGAGCAGCAAAAAAATATATATATATATTTTATTGTTTCTGAAGGATCGTTTGACACTTATAGAGGCGTTTCTAGCATTTCATCAGTAGTGGAGCAATATATAAAATCATTTTTATTATTTAACATGATCACAATTCAATATATAACATTATATGCTAATTATAACACTTTTATTTCTAAGGTTATTCAAACAACAAATAAATTCTATAGAGAAAACGAGCACAGAAATTTGACATTATCAAAGCACATGTTTGACTTCAGTCTAATGCGAATAACAGCACTCTCAAACTCAAACTCCTGTTCATCTGTGAAGCTGTCTACACTGTATGATGAATGAATTTCATACATAAATTGTATGTACATGTGCACTTTGTTGTTTAACATGGAAAAAATACCATTTATTTCGTGTGTGGTTAGGACAGGGTGTTAGAGACGCTCTGATTCTTCAACTTCAGCACAGAGTCAAATAAGACATTTGCAAGCTTTTTTCCAACAATAGATTGTAGGTAAATATACACTTTATCTAACGCTCTTTTTTGTTTTCCTTCTCAACTGCAAAAGATCAATCTGTCTCAAACTGATAGCATGGCGCCTCTTTGAGCTTAGATCTCAGAAACAGCACACTTGTGGGTTGTTCATGTGTCGCAATAGTGAATATGCATCTACAGTGGTGCATTGATGGCCAAACAACGATCCGCCGTGAAGCCATGTGTCGTCTGCAGCTCACTGATCCCAGAAGGAACGGAGACTATCACGCATTGTTCACAGTGACTGGAGGGCCACAGTGCGACAAATCACTAGCAGCTACAACAGTGCAATGTGTTACAGCACACAGTTTATCACAGCCTTCTTGGTATGGGCCTGTGTAGCCGACCACCCAGTTGGATCCTCATGCTAAAGGCCACGATATACTCAAAATATTGTTCCTTTTCATTCTTCGTTTAGGAGTAAAACGAAGTTCGAAATACGTGTGTAGCAGTATACTGTTAGCGAACATCCCGACACCACCCACCATTTAAATTAATTTGTAAATAATTTGAAATGAATTTCCTCTCAGTAACAAAATAAACACAACAAAAATGAAGAAAACAGCAAACATTTATTTATTTTTTTACCCGTGGACATCTCACTTCCAAGGACTCAACTGACGAAATTAACCCAGAGAAGAGTTATGTGTGAAAGAAGGCGCACACCTCCGATGAGGTAATCATCACAGACCAGTGGTAGCACAAAGGTGTTTTGCAGCCAACACAAACTTTTCCTGAAAGCTCGCTTTGGCAAGCCATTTCGAACTCCCAAAACTAAAACAAAACAAACTTAATTTTGGATGGACTTTGTTTGCAATGACATCACATCAGTTCGTTCTTTGATTTCGCCTTAGTATATTGGGGCCTTAACTGCATGCCATGACCAACAACAAACACATGAAATGGGCCCAAGATCATTAAGATTGGACTGTGGATGATTAGGAAAAGAGGCCTGGTCTGACAAATGAAGATTCCTGGTGCATCACGTCAATGGCCAAGCATGGATACGTTCATTACCAGCAGAGGCTATGGCACCTGGATGCACTGTTGGGTGGACACAGCCAGTTATGCTGTGGGCGATATTTTCTTGCGACACTTTTAGCCCTATTATCCCAATAGCACAATTTCTGACAGCTGCCAGGTATCTGAACATCACTGACCAATAGCACACATTCTTGTTGGTGATGGCCATTACCAACAGGATAATTTGGCATGCCACACTGCCAGAATCATCAAGGAACATGATGGTAAATTTCTGTTAATGTCTTGGCCTTCAAATGTACCCAGTTGAACATTTATGGCTCAACTTGGAAAACCAGGTTTGGAGCTACATCGCAACCACCCAACAATGAACAGGAACTGGAGGACCTGCTCTTGACATTATAGTACCAGATACCCCAAGAGACTGATTGTCACCTATATACGGCATTAAATGTTAGATTTAAATGTTATTAAAAGTAGAGATATCAAGCTTTCTATACATATATCTCTCCTGAGTTTTGGTTCATTTTAGTGATGGATTTCTAAAAGCAGTTCACAGAGACAAAGAAAACAGAGAAAGCACCCTGTTTGTTTTCTTTATTTTTTAAAAATCACAAAGTTCAGTTGTTATCGAGTGTACACGAATAACAGTATACACTTAACAGTTTAGAATGATATAACTCTTATTTGTGTGACCAAAATCGACAGAATATTTTTTGTGTCTTTCGCACTGATCTTAAAAAAAAAGTGAGCCGGTCGTGCCGCCGCAACTGTCGACCCCAGGGAGTTAAAATCTTTAAAATCTTAAGTTTTAAGTTAACAGCAACAAAAACTGATTTAATTTAGGTTAAACTAACCATTTGTAGAAAAACAAAATTGGCCACACTTTATTTTAAGGTCCAATTCTCGCTGTTAACAAACCATTAACTAAGATTTTTGCCTCAATAAACTCCTAATTTGCTGCTTGTTAATAGTTTGTGGTAGTTGTTAAGTTTAGGTATTGGTTAGGATTAAGAGCATAGAATATGGTCATGCTAAAGTGTATACTGGGGCCCTAACTGCATGCCATAACCAACAACAAACACATGAAATGGGCCTGAGATCATTAAGATTGGACTGTGGATGATTACGAAAAGAGGCCTGGTCTGACAAATGAAGATTCCTGGTGCATCACGTCAATGGCCAAGCATGGAAACGTTCATTACCAGCAGGGACTATGGCACGAGGATGCACTGTTGGGTGGACACAGGTCAGTTGTGCTGTGGGCAATGTTTTCTTGCAACCCTTTTGGCCCTATTATCCCAATAGCACGATTTCTGACAGCTGCCAGGTATCTAAACATTGTGGTGGACCAAGAACACACATTCTTGTTGGTGATGGCCATTACCAACAGGGTAATTTGGCATGCCACACTGCCAGAATCATCAAGGACCATGATGGTAAATTTCTGTTAATGTCTTGGCCTTCAAATGTACCCAGTTGAACATTTATGGCTCAACTTGGAAAACCAGGTTTGGAGCTACATCGCAACCACCCAACAATGAACAGGAACTGGAGGACCTGCTCTTGACATTATGGTACCAGATACCCCAAGAGACTGATTGTCACCTATATACGGCATTAAATGTTAGATTTAAATGTTATTAAAAGTAGAGATATCAAGCTTTCTATACATATATCTCTCCTGAGTTTTGGTTCATTTTAGTGATGGATTTCTAAAAGCAGTTCACAGAGACAAAGAAGACAGAGAAAGCACCCTGTTTGTTTTCTTTATTTTTTAAAAATCACAAAGTTCAGTTGTTATTGAGTGTACACGAATAAAAGTATACACTTAACAGTTTAGAATGATATAACTCTTATTTGTGTGACCAAAATCGACAGAATATTTTTTGTGTCTTTCGCACTGATCTTAAAAAAAAAGTGAGCCGGTCGTGCCGCCGCAACTGTCGACCCCAGGGACTTAAATTTTTTAAAATCTTAAGTTTTAAGTTAACAGCAACAAAAACTGATTTAATTTAGGTTAAACTAACCATTTGTAAAAAAACAAAATTGGTCACACTTTATTTTAAGGTCCAATTCTCGCTGTTAACAAACCATTAACTAAGATTTTTGCCTCAATAAACTCCTAATTTGCTGCTTGTTAATAGTTTGTGGTAGTTGTTAAGTTTAGGTATTGGTTAGGATTAAGAACATAGAATATGGTCATGCTAAAGTGTATATTGGGGCCCTAACTGCATGCCATAACCAACAACAAACACATGAAATGGGCCTGAGATCATTAAGATTGGACTGTGGATGATTACGAAAAGAGGCCTGGTCTGACAAATGAAGATTCCTGGTGCATCACGTCAATGGCCAAGCATGGAAACGTTCATTACCAGCAGGGACTATGGCACGAGGATGCACTGTTGGGTGGACACGGGTCAGTTGTGCTGTGGGCAATGTTTTCTTGCAACCCTTTTGGCCCTATTATCCCAATAGCACGATTTCTGACAGCTGCCAGGTATCTAAACATTGTGGTGGACCAAGAGCACACATTCTTGTTGGTGATGGCCATTACCAACAGGGTAATTTGGCATGCCACACTGCCAGAATCATCAAGGACCATGATGGTAAATTTCTGTTAATGTCTTGGCCTTCAAATGTACCCAGTTGAACATTTATGGCTCAACTTGGAAAACCAGGTTTGGAGCTACATCGCAACCACCCAACAATGAACAGGAACTGGAGGACCTGCTCTTGACATTATGGTACCAGATACCCCAAGAGACCGATCGCCACCTATATGGCATTAAATGTTAGATTTAAATGTTATTCACTAGTTCGCTTTTGCATATAATAAACAGCGTAAAAGTTAAGCGTGTTTGGCATGCTGTCCGGGAGAGGGCTCCGAGCTCGGTAGTCATTCCCGAGCCCGGGGCACTCCCCCTGCCCAGGGAGAGGGGTCCGAGCTCGGCATTTGGCCCGAACCCAATAGCGCTCCCCCCCTTTGCTGGAGGTGAAGAAAAATAAAAAAGGGGGGGTGGGAGGGATGCTGGAATCAGAGATAGCTGAAGGTAGGACTGCTTGGTTATTTAAAGGGACTGTAGTAATTGGATAGGGAGAGTGATTGGATAGGGAGTGATTGCTGATGATGAATTGGCCGTGTTAATTATCTGCGCGAGCTCCTCCTGAAATTTGTTAATGAAACATCACTTCACTAGTTCGCTTTTGCATATAATAAACAGCGTAAAAGTTAAGCGTGTTTGGCATGCTGTCCGGGAGGGGGCTCCGAGCTCGGTAGTCATTCCCGAGCCCGGGGCACTCCCCCTGCCCAGGGAGAGGGGTCCGAGCTCGGCATTTGGCCCGAACCCAATAGCGCTCCCCAAAGTGCAAGATAACTGCAGGACAGCAGCCAGGTGGCCCCCAAAAAAAGCTTAACTTGGGCTGGAGGGATGCTGGACGATTAGCAGCGGGGAAGCACGGGAGGAGCTGCTGCGGGCCCTGCTAGGGAAGGAAAAGCAAAGAAAACCTTATGTGGGGGAATGAAGAATGGCGTTCTCTTGGGGGTGGGTACTGCTGCGGCGTAGGGGAAACATGCTAGGTGCTCTGGGATGAGTGGGCTTTGCTGTGCTAAAAGGGACTGGCGGGGGCTGCCGCGTGGGCTGGTATTGCTGCGTGAAAGGGGAATAAGCGGGGCGCTCTAGTCAGAACGGGCATTGCTGCTGCATGGGAAAATAAGCGGGGCGCTCTAGTCAGAGCGGGCATTGCTGCTGCATGGGAAAATAAGCGGGGCGCTCTAGTCAGAGCGGGCATTGCTGCGGCGTGGAAAAATAAGCAGGGGCTGCAGCGAGAGCGGGTATTGCAGTGCATAAGCGGGGCGCTCGAGCGTGAGCGGGCATTGCTGCGGCATGGGGAAATAAGCGGGGCGCTCGAGCGTGAGCGGGCACTGCTGCGGCATGGGGGAATAAGCAGGGGCTGCAGCGAGAGTGGGCATTGCAGAGCGTATGCGGGGCGCTCGAGCGTGAGCGGGCATTGCTGCGGCATGGGGAAATAAGCGGGGCGCTCGAGCGTGAGCGGGCACTGCTGCGGCGTGAAAAAAAAATAAGCGGGGGCTGCGGCGAGAGCGGGCATTGCGGTGCGTAAAGGGAATAGGCGGGGCGCTCGAGCATGGGCGGGCATTGTTGTGGCATGGGAAAATAAGCGGGGTGCTCGAGCGTGAGCGGGCACTGCTGCGGCGTGGGGGAATAAGCAGGGGCTGCAGCGAGAACGAGCATTGCAGTGCGTAAGCGGGGCGCTCGAGCGCGAGCGGGCAATGTTGCGGCATGGGGAAATAAGCGGGGCGCTCGAGCGTGAGCGGGCACTGCTGCGGCGTGGGAAAATAAGCGGGGACTGCAGCGAGAGTGGGCATTGCAGTGCGTAAAGGGAATAGGCGGGGCGCTCGAGCATGAGTGGGCATTGCTGTGGCATGGGGAAATAAGCGGGGCGCTCGAGCGTGAGCGGGCACTGCTGCGGCGTGGGAAAATAAGCGGGGGCTGCAGCGAGAGTGGGCATTGCAGTGCGTAAAGGGAATAGGCGGGGCGCTCGAGCATGAGTGGGCATTGCTGTGGCATGGGGAAATAAGCGGGGCGCTCGAGCGTGGGCGGGCATTGCTGTGGCATGGGGAAATAAGCGGGGCGCTCGAGCGTGAGCGGGCATTGCTGTGCGTAAAGGGAATAGGCGGGGTGCTCGAGCATGAGTGGGCATTGCTGTGGCATGGGGAAATAAGCGGGGCGCTCGAGCGTGGGCGGGCATTGCTGTGGCATGGGGAAAAAAGCGGGGCGCTCGAGCGTGAGCGGGCATTGATGCGGCATGGGGAAAAATAGCGGGGCGCTCGAGCGTGAGCGGGCATTGCTGCGGCATGGGGAAAAAAGCGGGGCGCTCGAGCATGAGCGGGCACTGCTGCGGCATGGGGAATAAGCAGGGGCTGCAGCGAGAGCGGGCATTGCAGTGCGTAGGCGGGGCGCTCGAGCGTGAGCGGGCACTGCTGCGGCGTGGGAAAATAAGCGGGGGCTGCAGCGAGAGCGGGCATTGCAGTGCGTAGGCGGGGCGCTCGAGTGTGAGCGGGCACTGCTGCGGCGTGGGGGAATAAGTGGGGCGCTCTAGCAAGAGCGGGCATTGTTGCAGCGTGGGAGATTTAAGCGGGGGTTGCAGCAAGAGCGGGCATTGCAGTGTGTAAAAGGAATAAGCGGGGCGCTCGAGCGTGAGCGGGCGTTGCTGCGGCATGGGGAAATAAGCGGGGCGCTCGAGCGTGAGCGGGCACTGCTGTGGTGTGGGGGAATAAGCGGGGCGCTCTAGCAAGAGCGAGCATTGCTGCAGCGTGGGAAAATAGGCAGGGGCTGCAGCGAGGGCGGGCATTGCAGTGCGTAAAAGGAATAAGCGGGGCGCTCGAGCGTGAGCGGGCATTGCTGCGGCATGGGGAAATAAGCGGGGCGCTCGAGCGTGGGCGGGCACTGCTGTGGCATGGGGGGATAAGCGGGGCGCTCCAGCAAGAGCGGGCATAGCTGCGGCGTGGGGAAATAAGCGGGGCGCTCGAGCGTGAGCGGGCGCTGCTGTGGCGTGGGGGAATAGGCGGGGCGCTCTAGCAAGAGCGGGCATTGCTGCAGCATGGGAGAATAAGCAGGGTGCTCGAGCGTGAGCGGGCGCTGCTGCGGCATGGGGGAATAGGCGGGGCGCTCTAGCAAGAGCGGGCATTGCTGCGCGTATAGGAAATAAGCGGGGGCTTCAACAAGAGCCATGCGTTGCAGGGCGTGGGAGAAAAAGCGGGACGAGCACTGCTATGCATAAGGGGAATAAGCGGGGGGGCTCCAGCGGGGGCGCGCATTGCTGCGCGTATAGGGGATAAGCGGGGGCTTGAACAGGAGCCATGGGATGTTGAGCGTGACGGGAAAAGCGGGGCGAGCACTGCTGTGTGTAAGGGGGGCTCCAGCGGGGGCGCGCATTGCTGCGTGTATAGGGGATAAGCGGGGGCTTGAACAGGAGCCATGCGATGTTGAGCGTGATGGGAAAAGCGGGGCGAGCACTGCTGTGCGTAAGGGAGGCTCCAGCGTATAGGGGATAAGCGGGGGCTTGAACAGGAGCCATGCGATGTTGCGTGTGACGGGAAAAGGGGGGCGAGCACTGCTGTGCGTAAGGGGGGCTCCAGCGGGGGCGTGCATTGCTGCGCGTATAGGGGATAAGCGGGGGCTTGAACAGGAGCCATGCGATGTTGCGTGTGACGGGAAAAGGGGGGCGAGCACTGCTGTGCGTAAGGGGGGCTCCAGCGGGGGCGCGCATTGCTGCGCGTAGGGGAATGAGCTGGGGTTTTAACGAAGGCAGGATGTCCCAAGGAAATGGGACGCAGAGGGGGTGGTTGAAGCAGCTAGAGATGGCGTGGACGGGGGTGGGCTGGCGGTAGAACGGGTTGGCCGATTAGGGTTTGGTGGATTTCCTTGATGAAAGCGCGATCTGATCGGATATAGCTTTTGAAAGCGGAGCGTGGATATGCATTTGGTCAGAATCTTAAGGGTGATGGGTTGTCTAGGGTCTGGGCGGCTGGGCTGGGTTTTTTGTATGCCTTTGATGAGGAGGGATGTCTGAGAATTGGAAATACGGGGTGAAGGTGAGCCGAATACCAGTTTGTGGAAAAAATTGGACTCCGCTTAGGTATCCTTTAATGGAACTGGCTTTGAGGTTTTTTATTGGAGTTGAGATGGGAGATAAATGAGGTGACAGTGAGCAGGGAAAAATCGGGGAAAGGTAAGCTATAGGCGGCGTGGAAAGTTTTTAAAGCATTTCCACGCTGTAAGGTAGGATTGGAGAGTCCTGGGGGAGACTGCTTGGAGATGGATGCTTCGAGAAGAGGCCTTAGGGGGTGGTTTATGGGAATATCAGTTCTGAATAAGGAGGGACTGGGGTTGGGAGCGGGTCCGCTTCTGGAGCCAGCGATCTGAATTTCTGAAAAGCAAAACGAGAGAGAGAGTCAGCGATTTGATTCTTTGACCCGGGGATGTGTTTTGCAGTGATGATAAATTGGTCACAAGCTGAAATCCAAATCAAACGTCTGAGCAAAGGCATGAGTGCGGGGGAGTGGGAACCGCCTTTGTTAATGCAGTGCACGGTAGCTTCGTTGTCGCAGTGGACGACGATGCTGGTGGCGGACCACTCTTTGCCCCATAGGAAAGCTGCGGCCACTAACGGGTAGAACTCAAACAGTGCTGAGGATGATAGCTGCTGAGGCAAATCTGCCAACTCGGGGGGCCAGTTAGAAGCGAACCAGCGGCCCCGGAGAAAACCTCTAAAGCCGACGGAAGGGGCGGCGTCGGTATATAATTCGATTTCGATTGGGGAAGAAACCGAATTGCTGTAAAAGAACGATAAACCGTTCCAATGTTTAAGGAAGGAAATCCATAAGCTGAGCTCGTTGCGGCAAGAATCAGTTATGGAAATGCGATCCTCGAGGGCGTGGGCGGAGGAGGAGATTGAGAGGAGATGGGAGATGAAGGGGCGGCCTTGTGGGATGATGCGCATCGCGAAATTTAGATGACCCAGAATGGATAGCAGCTCGCGTTTTGTACAGCAACAATTTGTTAGCAGAGTGGAAGCTACTA
Source organism: Garra rufa (assembly GCF_049309525.1). Classification (NCBI taxonomy): domain Eukaryota; kingdom Metazoa; phylum Chordata; class Actinopteri; order Cypriniformes; family Cyprinidae; genus Garra; species Garra rufa. The sequence goes on from NC_133374.1 coordinate 42,201,674, forward strand.
GAATTGTTCTGTCAATCTTTTCTTTGGGCAGGGAAGCCAGGAATTTTTTGGGAATCTAAATTGATGCCCAAAAATTCGATGGAAGTGCTAGGACCCTCGGTTTTGTCTTGAGCGGGGGGAATCCCGAGCTCTGAGAAAAGCTTTTGGGTTGTCAAGAGGTGTGCGGCTGGGACAGAATCTGGGGGTGAGATGATTAAGAAATCGTCTAAAAGATGGATCAGATAGGGTAAATTGTAATTGTTGGAGAGGATCCAGCAAATTGCCCCCGACAGCGTGTCGAAGATTTTTGGACTGCTTTTGCAACCGGATGTGAGGCGTACGGCAAAATAGAATTCGTTTTTCCAGCGAATGCCAAATAAGTGCCAGAAATCTGGGTGGATGGGCATAACTTTGAAAGCAGAAGTAATGTCGACTTTGGCCAACCAAGCGCTGCGACCTGCCTTTTTAATCAAGGTAGTGGCTTGGTCGATGTCGTGGTAGTGAAGAGAAAACTCTTCGAGCGGAATGAGGCTGTTAATGCTAGGGAATGGGGAATTAAGCGGAGATAAAAAGATCAATTATGAGGCGTTTTTTGCTTGAGAATTTTCTGGTGGCGACGCCGGTGGGGCTGACTCGATAGATGCTAAAAGGAGGGACCAGAAAGGGGCCTATTATGAAATTTGAGTCTATTTCTTCTTTGATTAGGCCGTCCACTATTTTGGGTTCGGTGGGAGCGTAGTGGAGATTTGGGCAGATGAGGTTTGGGAGGGGAGGCTCAGGACGCCGGGGTGGAATCCATGTGTGAGACCTGCTAGTATCTGGGTCCTTATGGAGTTGGAAACTGGGGGAGGTTCCTGCGCTAAAGCGTTTGGCGGGGCTGGAAGGGGTGTGGCTGAGGCCAATGAGAAGGGAGGACGGGCCTGAGGAGGAGGGAAAGTGGCTACCGGGACCGGTAGTGGCGGTAAACCTGAGCTGCGGCCGTCTCCTGGGACGGAAAAAAGGGGGGGAAAGAGAGGGGGAATGGCGTGCGTCGGAGCCTGCGAGGATAGAGGCATGCTCGCGCTGGGGACGGCTCCTGGGCGGAGGAAACAGAAGGGAAGAGAGGGGGAATGGGGAGCACCGGTGCTTGTGGCATGAGCGGGGGAAAAGCTCGTGCTATGAGCGGAAAGCGTTGCTGCGGGCCATGAGAAGGGGAGAGAAAGGAGAGGCAAGGGTTGCGGACGGGGATCGGCCGCTGGAGTGGGCGAGCTCGTGCTGCTGCGGCGGCTTGTGGAGGCGATGGCCGGCTCTCTGACAGCATGAGCAGCGAGCTCCCGCTTCGAGGATCGAGCGGGATGGGCGTGGCTGGAGATGCGGTGTCCGGGACGTGGCCCGAGCTCGGTGACGGCCTTCTGATGCGTCCTGACGTGGAGTAGGGGGCTCTGCGGCCCGAGCGCGCTCTGCCTGAGGCCCTTGCAGAGCTCGGCTACGGTCCATTTTCCCTTGGCTGGGGCGCGGGAAAAGGCTGAAGCGTAAGAGTACGCTGGGGAAGATGCCGACATCTGGAAGATGGTGGAGACGGCGTAAGCTGGCATCTCGGAGCAGTGTTGTTTTTTGACAACCATCTTAGATTTAGTCTTAGTCTTATGGACTAAAATGCTTATTAGTTATAGTCCAAATTTAGTCGACAAAAGCCAAAAAGGTTTTAGTCTAGTTTTAGTCTAAAAAGGGGAAAAGTCTTTTAACAAATTAATGTAGGTAGGTAAGTATTTTGCTGTTGGGTAGTGTCACTTGTAAGTTCTGAAAATAGCGGATCTAGTTCAACACAATGTGAGCTTCCGGATCGACTATTTTCACCAATCATTGCAATAAGGAATGTTTTAAAACATAAAAGACAAACAAGGATGGAATGCTAAAACGGCTTGCCATACTAGAATGGCAAAGAGTATTTAATGCTAAACGGCTTGCCATAGCATTAGGTACGTTTAAGGTTTTGATTGGCATGCACAATAAGCAGAAATGTCATGCATTTTAAACGTCTGACGGACCACCCGTCTCATCAACGAAAACTCACGCACGTCTCGTCATGTTTTAGTCATCAACGAGCCATTTTTATCTCGTCATCGTCTCGTTATCGTCATGAAAAGTGGCGTCAACTAAATGATTTCGTCATCGTTGACGAAAACAACACTGCTCGGAGTGCGAGCAGCGGCGGTGCGTGAGGGCCTGCGGCCCCGTGATGCAGCGGCGGGCTCGATTAGTGGATCCTGCGGAGCGCTGGTGGCCTGAGCGGCGACCTGGATGGAGGCTGGATGAGCTGCAGGTTTGTCTGTATCTGAGGAATAATCCTCGGAGGACGAGTGAATCTCGGACATGTTGCGGCGATTCGGAGTGCTATGCTGGAATCAGAGATAGCTGAAGGTAGGACTGCTTGGTTATTTAAAGGGACTGTAGTAATTGGATAGGGAGAGTGATTGGATAGGGAGTGATTGCTGATGATGAATTGGCCGTGTTAATTATTTGCGCGAGCTCCTCCTGAAATTTGTTAATGAAACATCACTTAAAAGTACAGATATCAAGCTTTCTATAGATATATCTCTTCTGAGTTTTGGTTCATTTTAGTGGCGCATTTCTAAAAGAAGTTCACGGAGAAGATGGAGAAGCACCCTGTTTGTTTTCTTTATTTTTAAAAAAGCACAAAGTTCAGTTGTTATTGTGAGTGTACACAAATAAAATTATACACTTAACAGTTTAGAATGACGTATAACTCTTAATTGTGTGACTAAAATCTAGAATATTATTAGTGTTGTTCACTCTGATCTTTAAAAGTGAGCTGGTCTCGCCGGTGCAATTGTTAAACCCCAGGGAGTTAAAATCTATAAAAATATTTAGTTTTACTATCTATTTGTAGAAAAACAAAATCGGTCACACTTTATTTTAAGGTCCAATTCCCGCTATTAACAAACCATTAACTATGAATTTTTCCTTTATAAACTCCTAATTTGCTGCTTGTTGATAGTAAGGTAGTTGTTAAGTTTAGGTATTGGTTAGGATTAAGAATGTAGAATATGGTCATGCAGAATGTGCATTGTAACTACTAATAAATAGCCAATAAGCAACCTAGTTGACAGTGTGAATTGGGCCCTATGCTAAAGTGTTACCAACTTTTCTTTTTGATAGTTTTGCACCCTGTTCATGGAAATAGTTGAATTAGTTGTTGGATACAGCAATATAATGCATCAATTGCTGAGTTCAACTGTATAAGACTTTCAAACCATTGAAAGACCATGTTGTGCTTCTTTGGATGATACATAATGCTTAGTGCATTTATAGAGCTTTTAGTCCTAATGTGAATGACCTTTTTTTAATCTACCCACGCCTTGTCACAGAGAACAGTATGATTGGCTGTCCACTCACCTGGAAACCTCACAGAGATCTGCAAATGTGGCTGGAAAAGTAGACAACATAATAGCAGGCGTCTCAACCAATGCACCCACTGTAAAACATTAGCATGTCGCAGTTTCCAGCACTGGTGGTGGTGCTGCAATAATATTCCGGCTTTTAAAAGCAAGACCCGGGTGGTTAGGGAGCTGAGAAGCCTCTTCACTTCTTATTAGCGTTGCCATGGAAACCAAGCATGGAAACGGGGCCGATAAGCACAGGGGTGCTGTGCCATGGAAGTGTGGAAGACAGGTGCGACAGTGTGTCTGGATTCAGTTTAGCATGGAGCATTCCATTGATGTAACAACTTCAACAATGTGCTAATAACTAATATTGTTTAATGTTATATTTAATGTTCATTTGAATTTATGTTTGCATACACAGTATTTTAAAAAAAACAATGTGATCACACTTTCAAAAACAACAATAATCAAGCTAATATTACTTGGGGAAGATACTTCAGCTTGCTACTCAACCGTACAACTGGCTACAAACTACTCATTTTAAAGTATTTAATTGCACATCCAAGGTAATACTGTAAAAGCTAAAACATTTTTGTGGAAAAAGAAGTGCACATAATTGTAATGAATGTGCACTTTTGATGTACTTCAAATCTTAAAAGTATATTTAAGCACACTTAAGCTTAGTGCTTAAATGTTAAACTTTTTGGTGACAATGTTTAACACACTTAAGTACACATTGGGAAAAAAACCTTAACTTTAAATTATTATAGTTGGCCACCAGGTTTGCACACATCTCATAAGGGATTTTGTCCCACTCCTCTTTGCAGATCCTCTCCAAGTCATTAAGGTTTCAAGGCTGATATTTGGCAACTCAAACCTTCAGCTCCCTCTACAGATTTTCTATGGGATTAAGGTCTGGAGACTGGCTAGGCCACTCCAGGACCTTAATGTGCTGCTTCTTGAGCTACTCCTTTGTTGCCTTGGCTATGTGTTTTGGGTCATACCCATCCACGACCCATTTTCAATGAGGGAAGGAGGTTCTCACCCAAGATTTGATGGTACATGGCCCCGTCCATCATCTCTTTGATGTGGTGCAGTTGTCCTGTCCCCTTAGCAGAGAAACACCCCCAAAGCATAATGTTTCCACCTCTATGTTTGACAGTGGAGATGGTGTTCTTGGGGTCATAGGCAGCATTCCTCTTCCTCCAAACACGGCGAGTTGAGTTGATGGCAAAGAGCTGGATTTTGGTCTCATCTGACTACAACACTTTTACCCAGTTCTCCTCTGAATCATTCAGATGTTCAATTATTTTCTTGATGACTATTGTTTCTTCCATTTGCGAATAATCACACCAACTGTTGTCACCTTCTCACCAAGCTGCTTGGCGATAATCTTGTAGCCAATTCCAGCCTTGTTTAGGTCTACAATCTTGTCTCTTACATCCTTGGACATCTGTTTGGAATCTGATTCATTGATTGCTTCTGTAGACAGGTGTCTTTTATACAGGTAACAAACTAAGATTAGGAGCACTCCCTTTAAAAGAGTGCTCCTAATCTCAGTTTGCCATTAAAAAATTATTGACTGATAATTTCTTTGTCAGTGGGCAAACGTACAAAATCAGCAGGGGATTATTTTTTTCCTCACTGTACATCAATGGAAAGCTTATTTATTCAGCTTTCAGGTGATGTATAAATCTCAATTTCGAAAAATTGTCCCTTATGTCTGGTTCTGTGGTCCAGGGTCACATTTTAAGGTTAATATATCTGAAATGTTTTAAATTGTTACTTTATCATTATAAATGTGTTATTACAAAAATTTAAATACATAGCATAGAAGTTTCAACAGAAATTACAAAGTATGTTTTAATTCACCATAAATGCTTGTAATTACAATTAGCAGTACATTTTATCAATGTTTTAAAGCCAATAAAAAAAGAAAAAGAAAAGAAAAAAAATCAATAAAGTTCAGGTAAATAGCATTTAATACAAATGTAAATAATAACTAGATAAAAAGTTTGTTAGCAAACTTTAAGTTGGCTTGAGAAAGCCTAGCCAGTAAGTTTTAAGTAGTTTTAAAAGCTTTTAGTTTAAATAAAGTTTAAAGGTTTTCAGTTTGAAATAGTTTTAGTTTGATTAATAAAGTTTGAAGATAGATAGGCTAGATAGATATAAATAGTTTGAAAATAGATTGATTTATAGATATAAAAAGTTAGAATATATAAATAGTTTGAATGTGAATAGATGCTAAGGTGTTGCTATGCGGTTGCTAAGGTACCCACGGTGGTTGCTAAGGTGTTGCTATGCGGTTGCTAGCATTATTTAAGCAAGACTAGCAAGTCGTTAACATGATTTTTAGCATGACTAGCAAGTCACTAGCATGATTCTAGCATGACTAGCAAGTCGCTAGCATGATTTTAGCAAGACTAGCAAGTCGCTAGCATTATTTAAGCAAGACTAGCAGGTCGCTAACATGATTTTTAGCATGACTAGCAAGTCGCTAGCATGATTTTACCATGACTAACAAGTCGCTAGCATGATTTTAGCATGACTAGCAAGTCGCTAGCATGATTTTAGCATGACTAGCAAGTCACTAGCATGATTTTAGCATTATTTTAGCATGACTAGCAAAGTCGCTAGCATGATTATAGCATGACTAGCAAGTCGCTAGCATGATTTTAGCAAGACTAGCAAGTCGCTAGCATGATTTTAAACATGACTAGCAAGTCGCTAGCCTGATTTTAGCATGACTAGCAAGTCGCTAGCATGATTTTAGCACGACTAGCAAGTCGCTAGCATGATTTTAGCATGACTAGCAAGTCGCTAGCATGATTTTAGCATTATTTTAGCATGACTAGCAAAGTCGCTAGCATGATTCTAGCATGACTAGCAAGTCGCTAGCATGATTTTAGCATGACTAGCAAGTCGCTAGCATGATTATAGCATGACTAGCAAGTCGCTAGCATGATTTTAGCAAGACTAGCAAGTCGCTAGCATGATTTTAAACATGACTAGCAAGTCGCTAGCCTGATTTTAGCATGACTAGCAAGTCGCTAGCATGATTTTAGCATGACTAGCAAGTAGCTAGCATGATTTTACCACGACTAGCAAGTCGCTAGCATGATTTTAGCATGACTAGCAAGTCGCTAGCATGATTTTAGCATTATTTTAGCATGACTAGCAAAGTCGCTAGCATGATTCTAGCATGACTAGCAAGTCGCTAGCATGATTTTAGCATGACTAGCAAGTCGCTAGCATGATTTTAGCAAGACTAGCAAGTCGCTAGCATGATTTTAAACATGACTAGCAAGTCGCTAGCATGATTTTAGCATTACTAGCAAGTCGCTAGCATGATTTTAACATTATTTTAACATGACTAGCAAGTCGCTAGCATGATTTTAGCACGACTAGCAAGTCTCTAGCATGATTTTAGCACGACTAGCAAGTCGCTAGCAAGATTTTAGCATGACTAGCAAGTCGCTAGCATTATTTTAGCATGACCAGCAAGTCGCTAGCATGATTCTAGCATGACTAGCAAGTCGCTAGCATGATTTTAGCAAGACTAGCAAGTCGCTAGCATGATTTTAAACATGAGTAGCAAGTCGCTAGCCTGATTTTAGCATGACTAGCAAGTCGCTAGCATGATTTTAAACATGAGTAGCAAGTCGCTAGCATGATTTTAGCATGACTAGCAAGTCGCTAGCATGATTTTAGCACGACTAGCAAGTCTCTAGCATGATTTTAGCACGACTAGCAAGTCGCTAGCATGATTTTAGCATGACTAGCAAGTCGCTAGCATTATTTTAGCATGACCAGCAAGTCGCTAGCATGATTCTAGCATGACTAGCAAGTCGCTAGCATGATTTTAGCAAGACTAGCAAGTCGCTAGCATGATTTTAAACATGAGTAGCAAGTCGCTAGCCTGATTTTAGCATGACTAGCAAGTCGTTAGCATGATTTTAACATGACTAACAAGTCGCTAGCATGATTTTAGCATGACTAGCAAGTCGCTAGCATGATTTTAGCACGACTAGCAAGTCGCTAGCATGATTTTAGCAAGACTAGCAAGTCGCTAGCATTATTTTAACATGACTAGCAAGTCGCTAGCATGATTTTAGCACGACTAGCAAGTCTCTAGCATGATTTTAGCACGACTAGCAAGTCGCTAGCATGATTTTAGCATGACTAGCAAGTCGCTAGCATTATTTTAGCATGACCAGCAAGTCGCTAGCATGATTCTAGCATGACCAGCAAGTCGCTAGCCTGATTTTAGCATGACTAGCAAGTCGTTAGCATGATTTTAACATGGCTAGCAAGTCGCTAGCATGATTTTAGCACGACTAGCAAGTCGCTAGCATGATTTTAGCATGACTAGCAAGTCGCTAGCATGATTTTAGCATTATTTGAGCATGACTAGCAAAGTCGCTAGCATGATTCTAGCATGACTAGCAAGTCGCTAGCATGATTTTAGCATGACTAGCAAGTCGCTAGCATGATTTTAGCAAGACTAGCAAGTCGCTAGCATGATTTTAAACATGACTAGCAAGTCGCTAGCCTGATTTTAACATGACTAGCAAGTCGCTAGCATGATTTTATCATTATTTTAGCATGACTAGCAAGTCGCTAGCATGATTTTAACATTATTTTAGCATGACTAGCAAGTCGCTAGCATGATTTTAGCATGACTAGCAAGTCGCTAGCATGATTTTAGCACGACTAGCAAGTCGCTAGCATGATTTTAGCACGACTAGCAAGTCGCTAGCATTATTTTAGCATGACTAGCAAGTCGCTAGCATGATTTTAGCTAGACTAGCAAGTCGCTAGCATGATTTTTAACATGACTAGCAAGTCACTAACATGATTTTAGCATGACTAGTTAGATAGATAGATAGATAAGGTTTGAAGATAGATAGATAGATAGATAGATAGATAGATAGATAGATAGATAGATAGATAGATAGATAGATAGATAGATAGATAGATAGATAGATAGATAGATAGATAAGGTTTGAAGATAGATAGATAGATAGATAGATAGATAGATAGATAGATAGATAGATAGATAGATAGATAGATAGATAGATAGATAGATAAGGTTTGAAGATAGATAGATAGACTGATAGATAGATAGATAGATAGATAGATAGATAGATAGATAGATAGATAGATAGATAGATAGATAGATAGATAGATAGATAGATAGATAGATAGATTGATAGTTTAAAGCTTAATTGAGTATCAATGGCTTCTAGCAGTTTACATTAAACATAGTTCAAACAGACATGGACTTTTGGTCAATGAAAGTCTATGGGACCTTTTTATGATTTTTAATATTAATTTTTAAGAAAACCATAACTCAAAACAGTCTGAAAAGATATAGCACACTAAGTCTGAACAGTATGAAGATCTGACCCGAGTTTGGAGTATGTAGCTTGAACGGTCTAGGAGGAGTAGGAGTCCAAAAATTTTCCGCTCAGAAAAAGAAGAAGAAGAAGAAGAAGAAGAAGAAGAAGAAGAAGAAGAAGAAGAAGAATAAGTTTAAATAGGATTTCAGTAAGTTGGCTTTCTCAAGCCAACTTACTAAATTTTCATTTAATTCCATGCATTTAAGTGTATGAAGATATTATATCCAGTTTGCACTTAAGTTCAGTATACTTTTTGTGTAATACATACTCTCTAACACTCACTATTAACTCGTTGCTTATTAGCAGCATACTGGCTGTTTATTAGTACTTATAAAGCACATTAATGTCTTATTCTGCATGACAATATTCTAGATTGCCTAATCCAACACTATACCTAAAAATAACAACTGCCTTACTAACTATAGTAAGGTAATATAGTACCTTATATACCACTAATTATAAGTTTATTGAGACAAAAGGCTTAGTTAATAGTGTGAATTGGTCCCTAAACTAAGATGTGACCATACTATTTTGTATGTTAAGGTGTACAGCTACCAGGTCTATATGTCAAAATGTCACAAGAGTTCAGGAGTGATTTTGAACACTGCTATTTGACAGCTGATGTGTTTTATGACGTAAGTGTCCTTATGACTAGTGTGTGATGATTTGGCTGTCATGAAAACACACGACTCTAATTGCCCTCAATCTGGTTTTATCACCTTGTGTCATTTTCTCAATCTTTTTCTCTGTCTCTTTCTGTGTGTGACCCACACTCCCTCTGGGTGAAAGTGTCTCATTAGGGGACTGGAATTTGACAGGAGGAACAAACTTTGTGGGTGTGTGGAACATCTGTAGCACCACCTGTGATGTGTCAGTGTAGTGGCAGACAACAAACACAATATTGTCTCAGTGCAAAAGACATGATGGTAAAACCTTGAGCGTCACTGATTTCAGCTGGTGAATATAACTCGTTTACCATTTAATAAGTAAAAACAGATAGATCCCTTTGTACTTTCCAATTGAAGATGTTAAAAATGCTCTCATACACACACACACACACACACACACACACACACACACACACACACACACACACACACACACACACACACACACACACACACACACACACACACACTCCTGTAACTACACAATATATATTAATACACTTGCTACACTGTTTACAGCTGTAAACATAGTTAAAATCTCTTAATTGTAACTGTATACCTGTCATAAAAAATACATATTAAAAATAAATATATAAATAATAACAGCTAAAAGACATGTTAGGTATTATGTGTCTATATTGTGTTTTTTAACAAAACAAAATAAATTATTGTCTAATTATTGTCCAATTATTTATATTAATATAATAAACATTGAGGACTGGAACTATCGAAAGCCCCTTTTACAGTCTTACTGTAAATTACTGTTAAAAGATCATGTAACGCCAGCCCAGCAGAGGGAGCCCTCACCCAGTCAGACAGTTGCTGCTCCCTCTGCTGCTTCTCTGGTCATTTACTGTCTGGCAGCCATTTTAGGCAGACCATGCCAAACAGACGGTGCGAAGTATTGTTTTGCTCTTGCGGATTCTACCAAGCATTTTCCCTGTTTTCATTTGCCTTGTCTTGTTTCCTAGTCATAGTCATAGTCATAGTCGTCGTCTTAGTCTTGCCTAGTTTCATCGCTTTATTTCATTTGTTACTTTGGACTGCCCTCTTGGATTTTGACCCCCGCCTGTGTTTCTGGATTACTCTTTTGTCTTGCCCTGGACATTCCTGTTTGTTGGTATTGTACACTGTACACTCTACACTGTATGATAAATAAATCTCTTACCACATACTGCACATATCTACGGCGCGGCGTAGACATGTGCTAATTCGTGTTTACATCAGCCGCGGATCTGCGTGTGTTTGGACCCTCTGTTCAACACACGTGAATGGCACAGCTTCAGCATGGTTACCGGAGCAGTTCGCGAACCTTTAGTTAAAGCTGCGTTTAAACGAGCCGACCTACAGCTTGCTGTAGCATCCCAAAAGCGGCTGTCCTTAGTACATGGGTAAAGTTAGGCGAATCCCCCACCCGCCAACGAATTGAATTTCAGTAGGCGGGAGACCGCGTTGTGACATCATTGCATCCGGAAAACAAACGCTGTAGTCCAAACGAGTCGTTCGCTGTAGTTCTTGAAAAGTGATTTTTTAAAAACGAAATATCTCCGTTTGGAGTGGACTTTGAGATTTGTAACTTTGTAGATGTTTTTTATGCCCAAACATACACACTACACACTGGCTAAAGTTCAAAAAGTGAAAAAGCATAATAGCACCCCTTTAAGGAGTCATCCGGTTCCAGCATGAATTCAGCAGCACAGATCATGCGACTCAAACAAGGTGAGCGGTCTCTTGAGGAGTATGTTATGGACTTTGTCGAATTAGCTAACCAGACTTCTATGGATGATTTATGTCTGATGATATTTTTCCGTGGAGGACTTTCTGAACCATTCAGCTCCTCAATGCCACTTTATGAACCTCATTGGACTTTAGGACATTACATAGATATTGCACTGCAAATGAGTGGCTCTCCTTTTACTGTGGGTGCTGTTGAAGAGCCTCAGCACAAGATGTCTGCCAGCCCAGAGCCACAGCATAAGATGTCTGCCAGCCCAGAGCCACAGTACAAGATATCTGCTAGCCCAGAGCTACAGCACAAGATGTCTGCTAGCCCAGAGCCTGTTCACAAGATGGCCGCCCTTCCAGAGCCTGTTCACAGGATGGCCGTCCTTCCAGAGCCTGCTTGTAAGATGGTTGCCACGCCCAAGCCTCTGCACAAGATGGCCGCCACGCCAGAGCCTGTCGCAAAGATTTCCTGAACCAAGTCAAGCTGCACTTCCTGAGTCAGGTCAAGACACCGCTTAATATCCTGAGTCAAGCCAAGACACCTCTTTACATTCTGAGGCAAGTCAAGACATAACAGCACTCCCTGAGTCAGGTCAAGACAAAGTTTCACACCCTCAGTCAAGCCAAGTCACCGCTTTACATTCTGAGGCAAGTCAAGACATAACAGCACTCCCTGAGTCAAGTCAAGACAAAGTTTCACACCCTCAGTCGAGTCAAGACACCCCAACACTTCTAGATTCCAAGCAAGGTACAGCAGCACTTTCAGAGTCACATCAAGACACTACAGTGCCGCCTGAATCATATCAAGTCAAGTCACAGCTGTTCCTGTCACACCAAGTCAAGTCACAGCTGTCCCTGTCACGCCAAGTCAAGTCACAGCTGTTCCTGTCACACCAAGTCAAGTCACAGCTGTCCCAGCCACGCCAAGTCAAGTCACAGCTGTTCCAGCCATGCCAAGTCAAGTCACAGATTTTCCAGCCACGCCAAGTCAAGTCACAGCTGTTCCTGTCACGTCAAGTCAAGTCACAGCTGTCCCAGCCACGCCAAGTCAAGTCACAGCTGTTCCAGCCACGCCAAGTCAAGTCACAGTTTTTCCAGCCACGCCAAGTCAAGTCACAGCTGTTCCTGTCACGCCAAGTCAAGTCACAGCTGTTCCTGTCATGCCAAGTCAAGACACGGTCATTCCTTCAGAGCCAAGTCACGTCTCGCCTGAGCGTCCAGAGCCAGGTCACGTCTCCCCCGGGCCACACCATGTCTTGTTTGATCTGCCAGAGCCACGCCACGTTGCGATTGCCAGTATAATGGACACTCTCCTGATGTCAGCTCAGGCTGCAGGCTTCCTAAGCCACGCAGAACCTTCGCTTCCAAGCCAAGCAAGCCACACAGAGCCGACGCTCACAAGCCAGGCAAGCCACGCAGAGCTGACGCTCCCAAGCCTCATATCTTCCAGCCCGGTGGGCATCCCATTGCCTACTGCGTCACCTGTGATGGCAATCGTCATTTTGAGTGTGTGGGCTGCACACTGCGTTCCAGAAGCCTCGTCTGTCCCTGAGTCTGTTCACGAGTCTGCTCCAGAGGCCTCATCTGTCCACATGTCCGCTGCGCCTATACCTCTTTTGGAGGTGGCGTCTACGGCGGAACCCCCTGAGGAAGCAGCTTCTGCTGCAGATCCTCTAGAGGGGGTACCACTCGCAAATGAACTCACTGTCTGTTCAACCACTGTCCACGTTCCTGCTCTACCTGCTCCGCCTTGGCCTCCTGCTCTGCCTACAACACCAAGGCTTCCTGCTCTGCCTGCTCCGCCATGGCTCCCTGCTCTGCCTGCAACGCCAAGGCTCCCTGCTCTGCCTGCTCCGCCATGGCTTCCTGCTCTGCCTGCACCGCCCTGGTCACCACTACTCCTCAGTCGGCCACTGCTCCACGGTCTAGGTCCTCCAGAGTTTCACTGTCTGTCACTGCTCCATTACCCAGGTCCTCCAGAGCTTCGCCGTCTGCCATCGCTCCACTGTCCAGGCCCACCTCTGTTCCATGACCCAGGTCTGCCACTGCTCCATGGCCCAGGTCCTCCACTATTTGACCGTCTGTCATTGCTCCACGATCCAGGCCCATCTCAGTTCCATGATCCAGGTCTGCCACTGCTCCATGGCCCAGGTCCTCCACTGTTTCACTATCTGCCATTGCTCCACGGTCCAATCTCTTAATTGTAACTGTGTACCTGTCATAAAAAATACATATTAAAAATAAATATATAAATAATAACAGCTAAAAGACATGTTAGGTATTATGTGCAGTCTATATTGTGTTTTTTAACAAAACAAAATAAATGATTGTCTAATTATTGTCCAATTATTTATATTAATATAATAAACATAGAGGGCTGGAAATATCGAAAGCCCCTTTTACAGTCTTACTGTAAATTACTGTTAAAAGATCATGTAATGCCAGCCCAGCAGAGGGAGCCCTCACCCAGTCAGACAGTTGCTGCTCCCTCTGCTGCTTCTCTGGTTATTTCCTGTCTGGCAGCCATTTTAGGCAGACCATGCCAAACAGACGGTGCAAAGTATTGTTTTGCTCTTGCGGACTCTACCAAGCATTTTCATAGTCATAGTCGTAGTCTTAGTTTCATCGCTTTATTTCATTTGTTACTTTGGACTGCCCTCTTGGATTTTGACCCCCGCCTGTGTTTCTGGATTACTCTTTTGTCTTGCCCTGGACATTCCTGTTTGCTGGTATTGGACCCTACCTGTTGACCACGATCTGTAAAATAAAGCTTGCATTTGGATCTATCCACGCTGTCGTCGAGCCCGTTTCTTACAGATCATGTGTGAATGGGACTTTTTCAACAATACAGGTAAAGTCATTCTGGCAATTTACCAGTATGAGAAGTTGTAAAATTACGAGTAAATTACTGTTAATGTGTTCTGTGTGAACACAGAACGATATTACTGGTATGTACAAGTTTAGAACGCACTTACATAAGACGTCTAAGACTCTGGGCCAATCATAACATTCTGATGCAACAACATTTGGTCCCACTTTATATTAAGTGTCCCTAATACCTGTGAACTTACATGGTAACTAGATGTGTACGTAGCATGTAACCACAGTGTATGTACACATTGGTACACTGTATCTGAAGCTCTAGTACTGGTGTAATTACACACATGTAACAACTCACTGAATAGCATTTGTAAGTACAAATGTGTAACAGGACATTGGTAACAACACTTTTTTCACTTCTGGAAGTACACATGTGTAACAAGAATTATGTAACTACATTTTGTAGCAACAATATGTACTCACAGAAGTATTTACACTTCCACACAGTCTTCAATACTGCAGTTACCAGTTTGGAATGCCCTGAAACATTATTAAAATCGTGATGATTCCTATGAAGGCTACATATAATTTTAGTATTTATGTATTTGTGAACACTGGATTAGAATTAAAGTATCAATTTATGATACCAGTCTACTTACATGGTAACACCTCAGGAACTGTCTACTTAATATAAACTGTAAAATGGTCACAACTTACGGAGTAATATATAAAATGTAAACCTCTGTGCAACACTTTAATATCAGTGTACTTATATGATAACTCCTCAGGAACTGTCTACTTAATATAAAGTGTAAAATGGTCCAGCCTGGTCTCATTGTTTATACGTTGGTATTTCAACGTTTAAAACGTACAAATAGCTACGTAATTTTTTTTACTAAAAAACGTAAAATATGTACGTATCTTTCATTTCATTAAGATATTCGTATCAGTGCCTTTTTATCATTTTATTAATGAGCGATTTACATTTTTAGCCCCCTTAACCTACCCCCAAACCTAAAGCTACCCATTTTATAGCAAATATAAAAGGATATAAATCGTAACTGACCAAAATATGCAGGGAAATTACCATTTTTACTAACAATATAGCATAACAAATATTTTTATAGTCACTAATCACACTCCTACCTCTAAACCTAACGTTAACCATATCTCTCTCAGCACAATAATAAAAAACATGACAGACAGAAAATTGCAATCACAATCATTTATTTAATGCAAAAATGTCAACAGCCATACCAAAAAGTAATCCAAATGGTGATGCTTTTGCAGCTGCAGTCCTCTCTGGCAGAATACAGTAGGTTTGTTTGAGGTGCAGAGCAGAATTAAAGTTATTAATCGCTGAAAATATTATCCAGATTATTTTCCTGATCCTCTCCGTAAATGTGCCCAAAGAGTATGCGCCCATGCATCATTCAAACACATCTCACCAGAAACACGGCATGTCGTAATCTGTGACGAATGCTGGCGAGAGCCAATGAGAGCTCGATTTTCCTGCCGTAAAAACTGCCGTTTCCTGACGCAGTTGTTACGCCAGGCCAGCAGAGGGAGCCTTTGCCTCTCAGTGACTGTTGCTGCTCCCTCTGCTGCTTCACTGGTTACTTCCTGTCTGTCAGCCATCTTAAGCAGCACCATGCCAAACACAAGCTGCGAAGTATTGTTTTGCCTCAGCGAACTCTACCGAGCGTTTCCCTTGTTTTCTAGTTCCCGTGTTCCAGTTTTCCGTGTTTCTTAGTTTCTTAGTTATTTCCTTGTTTTGTTTCTAGTTCTAGTCTAGTCATAGTTTAGCCTTGTTTGTTTGTTTGTTTGTTTTCTTTGTTACTTTGGACTGCCCTTCTGGTTTTCGACCCACGCCTGTTTTACGGATTACTCTTTGGACTGTCTTCATTGTTGCCGTTTGCTGATATTTTGACCCTGCCTGTCGACCACGATCTCATTAATAAAAGCTGCATTTGGATCCTCATCTCCGTCGTCTTTTGTAACAGAATACTTCGCCACCCCGGATCCAGCAGCTTTTTCCACCAGCAGTTTACCATGGACCCAGTCATCAGCTTCGCTCTCAGGAAACAAGGTATTTGGCCCCTCGAGGTCTACATCAGGATTTCTTGGACATTATTCACCACTCTAATTTCCCGGACTGTGCACTCATAGACTTCTTTTGCCATGGACTCAATCAACCATTGAAATCAATACTGATACTTCGTGGTCCTCGAGGATCGCTCTGTGAACTTTTGAACTTTGCTCTGTCAGTCACTGGCTCCTCATTCACTGTGGGCGCTTCCAAGGAGTCAGTAAACAAGCTGCAAATCACAGCCAAATATCTTAAGCCTCACGTTACGTCTGCTAGCCCAAAGCCACAGCGCAAGATGTCTGCTAGCCCTGAGCCACAGCGCAAGGTGTCCGCTAGCCCTGAGCCACAGCGCAAGATGTCGGCTAGCCTTGAGCCACAGCACAAGATGTCTGCTAGCCCTGAGCCCGTTCACAAGATGGCCGTCCTTTCTGAGTCAGTTCACAAGATGGCCGCCCTTCCACAGCCTGTTCACAAGATGGCCGCCCTTCCTGAGTCAGTTCATAAGATGGCCGCCCTTTCTGAGTCATTTCATAAGATGGCCGCCTTTACAGAGTCTGCACACAAGATGGCTTCAGTTCCTGAGTTCCCGGCCAAGATGGCTTCCGTTCCTGAGTTCCCAGCCAAGATGGCCTCTGTTTCTGAGTTCCCGGCCAAGATGGCCTCTGTTCGTGAATTCCCGGCCAGGATGGCTGCCGTTCCTGTGTCCCCGACCAAGATGGCCGCCACGCCCGAGCCTGCACCCAAGATGGCCGCCACGCCCAAGCCTGCACCCAAGATGGCCGCCACACCCGAGCCTGCACCCAAGAGGGCCGCCATGCCCGTGTCTGATGTCAAAATGGTGGCTGCAGCATCAGACCCTCACGTTTCCATGGCTTATCAGAGACTAATATCCAGCTTGGAGGACCCACCATTGCTGTCAGCAAGAACAGTCAGTCTCTTACTGTCCTCGCCTGTCGAGTCAGCGCCTGCTAAAGCCACATCAGCCAAGCCAGCGTCCGCTCACGCCACGTCAACCAAGCCACCGCCTGTTAACGTCATATCTGCTTCTCTTGAACCTGCACCAGCTGCTGTTCCTGCCAAGTCACGTCACAGCTGCTGTTCCTGCCAAGTCAAGTCACGTCGCAGCTGCTGTTCCTGTCAAGTCAAGTCAAGTTACAGCTGCTGTTCCTGCCAAGTCAAGTCACCTCGCAGCTGCTGTTCCTGCCAAGTCAAGTCACGTCACAGTCGCTGTTCCTGCCAAGTCCAGTCACGTCACAGCTACTGTTCCTGTCAAGTCAAGTCAAGATACAGCCGCTGTTCCTGTCAAGTCAAGTCATGTCACAGCAGTCGTTCCTTCAGAGCCAAGTCAAGCAGCACTCCCCGAGCCAAGCCAAGTCACAGCTGTTCCTGCCACACCAAGTCAAGTCACAGCTGTTCCTCTCACGCCAAGTCAAGTCACAGCTGTTCCTCTCACGCTAAGTCAAGTCACAGCTGCTCCTCTCACGCCATATCAAGTCTCAGCTGTTCCCTCCGAGCCAAGTCAAGTCACAGCCGTTCCCTCCGAGCCAAGCCAAGTCACAGCTGTTCCTGCCACACCAAGTCAAGTCACAGCTGTTCCTCTCACGCCAAGTCAAGTCACAGCTGTTCCTCTCACGCCAAGTCAAGTCACAGCTACTCCTCTCACGCCAAGTCAAGTCACAGCTGTTCCTTCAAGGCCAAGTCACGTCTCGCCCGAGTGTCCAGAGCCAAGTCACGCCTCGCTCCCAAGCCACGTAGAGCCCTCGCTCCCAAGCCACGCAGAGCCCTCGCTCCCAAGCCACGCAGAGCTAACGCTCCCAAGCTTCTCATCTTCCAGCCCGGTGGGCATCCCATTGCCGACTGCGTTACCTGTGATGGCAATTGCCATTTTGAGTGTGTGGGCTGCACACTGCGTCCCAGAGGCCTCGTCTGTCCACGTGTCCGCTGCGCCTATACCTCTTACAGAGGTGGCGTCTTCGGCGGAACCCCCTGAGGAGGCGGCTCCCGCTGCAGATCCTCTAGAGGGGGTATCATCCATACATGAACTAACTGCCCGCTCAACCACTGTCAAGTTTCCTGCTCTCCCTGCACCTCCGTGGTTTCCCGCTCTGCTGTGGGATTCATATTCCTGTCCACTCTGCCATGGCTACCCAAGCTCCCTGATCAGCCATGGTCCCCTGAACCATTTGCCCTGCCATGGCTACCCAGGCTCCCTGTTCCGCCATGGCCTCCTGAACTGTTTGTTCTACCATGGCTACCCAAGCTCCCTGACCCAAACTATGTTACGCCAGGCCAGCAGAGGGAGCCTTTGCCTCTCAGTGACTGTTGCTGCTCCCTCTTCTGCTTCACTGGTTACTTCCTGTCTGTCAGCCATTTTAAGCAGCACCATGCCAAACACAAGCTGCGAAGTATTGTTTTGCCTCAGCGAACTCTACCGAGCATTTCCCTTGTTTTCTAGTTCCCATGTTCCAGTTTTCCGTGTTTCTTAGTTTCTTAGTTATTTCCTTGTTTTGTTTCTAGTTCTAGTCTAGTCATAGTTTAGCCTTGTTTGTTTGTTTGCTTTCTTTGTTACTTTGGACTGCCCTTCTGGTTTTTGACCCACGCCTGTTTTACGGATTACTCTTTGGACTGTCTTCATTGTTGCCGTTTGCTGATATTTTGACCCTGCCTGTCGACCACGATCTCATTAATAAAAGCTGCATTTGGATCCTCATCTCCGTCGTCTTTTGTAACAGCAGTTGTATTTGAATTCGTAAAATGCAATTGAGCATAGTTTTTTTTTTGGCTGTTGCTGCTGGACTCGCTGTTCGGGATGGAGATGAAGGTCGCCGGAGTAACTATTGCGTTACTTAAAAAAATCTAATTTAATATAACTATAAAATAAATATAGAACATTGTACACTAATCTACACTAGTTTAATGTTGTTGTGGGACAACATCAGAGACAACTATCAAATTCAACATATTATTATAAATATTATCATTACTATAGTGGAACAATAAAGCACAATAGATGGTTTAGAACTTTAAATATTTATTGCACAGACCAACGCAGAAAGACTCTTTTTTTCCTGGGCATAAGTTGCACTTTACATAAACATTTTTGCCTTTCATCTGAGCGAGGGAAAAGTAGTGCTTATACTCAGGGTGCGAATTGTGAAAAAACCAGAGGGGGGATGCTTTTGAAAACTTTTTTCTCTCTCCATAGGCAGAGGTTGACCAAACTAGTGTAATCTGTTAACAACGCGCATTATATACCCATCTTTTTAGGCAAGAACCAGATAATGAATGTCAGGTCATGAAATGTTTTTAATACGATGGAAGCTCTATTATGTGATCACAATTTAATAAAAACATTGTAAGTTAGGTCTATTAATAGTAATGATTTATTTTCAAACAACTCTACATAGAGAAGGTGAGTAAAGTATCAACGGAGCTTTTTGGAAACTCCGAATCAGTAAACCACTGCGGCGCAAAAAGATTCACTGTTTCGAAGAGCTCCAATCAGATTGCGAATCAAGTGCGTATGGCGAATCATTTGATTCAGACGACTTTAAAGTGGGGGGGGGGGGCAAAAATCGCACCCTGCTTATACTTCCAGTTTGCGAAATCTACCTTTGATCTTGTTGGACTTGCCATCGTGACTCTTGGATGTTGGTGTGTGCGACTGATCGTGCGTGTGCTTGTGACACCTGCACTACTCTGCCTCTGATTGGCAAACAATGGAAATGTACTCAATCTAAGCCAATCATCGCGTTCTCAGTTACACCAAGTTTACAGACAGACCAATCATCATGTCTGGTTATGTGTCCCGCCCGAACAAACACACCCCAGAGAAAGAGAGGTACTATGGCTGAGAGAGACGCTGCTTGCGTGATAACCGCTTCAGTGTTCTCAGTTATAGTAACGTGCAATTTATTGTCAGTAAAGGTAACGGCGTTGTAAAGGGGGAAACAGTAATTTGTTTGATTACTCGTTACTGAAAAAAGTATCGCCGTTAGTAACGCTGTTTATTTATAGCGCTGTTATTCCCATCACTGGATGTAGGTGACCTTTTTTCTTGAATAGAACAGTAAAGAAGATTTTTAGCTGAAACCGTGGCCCTTGGTCTGTGGTTCTAAATGTCTACTGGCACTTTAAATGTTAAAAAAGCATGTACAGGCAATACAAAATTAATACCCATGGCTCTTGTCAATATATTGAGGTCGTATGAAGCAAAACAATTGGTCTATGCAAGAAACTGAACATTGTTTACAACATTGAAATCATTATTAACCTTGACAGACGTGGTCACAATTGACCAAAAATAAAGAAACAAATAAAAATAAATAAAAAACTATGGGACATGAGGAAAATTTTGTAAATATGAGTAAATATTGACAGAATTTTAATTTTTAAAAGCATACATTAAAAAAATTGGCTTTAGTTTATCAATTTAAATTTCACAATTACTTACAAGAAAACTGCAATTAACACATTGAATTGAACATTAGTATTTTCTTATACTTCAAAAATCGTTGTTTTATTTACTATTTTTTACAGTGTAGTTTTTATATAACAAAATCTAGGAGACAGCCAGACAGTCCGCAGTGGTCTTGAAATAAAAACTGAACCATATTAAACCAAAATACTTGCAGCAATGTCTTATTACATTGATTTTTAATGTTTGTTCTCCCAGCCCACAGCTGTCCTCCTACAGGTTTTGCTTGCTTATGGGCAAAACGCGGCTCTCAGAGTTGAAAGTCACTGGATTATATCCCAGTGTTTGTTTTTTCTTTCTGTACTCAATAGAGCTAACACTCTCTTGACATGTGACCTGTCTATTTTTGGCTGAACTTCTCAGGTAGAGAGACTCTTAGCTTAGTAATTACACTGTTCGTTAAGCTACAGGTCATACAGCACATATATGTACACATACATATATACTGATTAAAAGCACTTGCTTTATGGATTTACATGCATTTAATACAACATAACAATGCAACAAGTTTACATTAGTTATATGTGAATGGCTTAAACAATTTCTTTTCGCAAACAAAAGCCAATTCACATAACTAGATTTCAGCTTATCCCAATTTCACTTTGTATCTAAATGCCTGACTGTTTATTCAATGTGTGCATGAATGTCTGTTCGCATTTTGACAAAACATGTCAGAATCACATGTAAGCAATATTCCTGCAGAGTCGGTTTTATAATGAGCAGATTTTTGATAGTTATCAAGCAGCAAAAATCCACAGCCTTTAACCGTCTGACCTTTGCAGAAAAAATACACAGTTTTAGATGTTTACATGACTTGACATGTTGTCAACTTGTTAAGCATAATTGATGTTAGATTGTGCATATAAACACACTCAATAACAGGCTCCAGCACTATTGCTTGACAACAAGCGTACCAAGCGTTTTTACAAAACAAAAACACTTGAATGAATCCTATATATAAATGTGTATGTGCAATTCTAATCATATACTTATAAAAAAATATATATTGCTGGTCTTGCAAGAGAAAAAAAGGATAATGAGTATTGGAAATGGCGCAGTCCCTTGCTGAGACATTTATTAGGCAATACATCCAAAGAGACACAAACCCTCAAACCATTGCCTTTAGAAAATCGAGTTAGGTAGACTGTTTACAAAAGCGCAAATATGGAAGTCCCATGACAGCATGAGTCCCCAGGCGCCAGCTCTGAACATTCACGAATTCAAGTAAAAGATAAATTATACATAAACTTTGATTAAATCAACAAAGCCTGAGGAAAAGGTAGAATAACCCCCGAGTTTATCTGTTTCCCACAGCAGCTACCTTGCAGAAGAAGACCAAATACTGAGCATTGCACACATATTGCACTAGAAAATCATGTGCCATGTGCAGCAACCTGAGATTTGGATCTGAACTTGCTCATGATTCAGTTCATTCAAAATTTAAGACTGATTTAGCATTACATCATTTCAGATGATAGTGGTTTAAAGATGTCTTCAGTGGGTGAAAGCCAACTGAACATCTACCAAGGTGTTATCATATTCACAGGTATGGAAGTACTTTTGCACAAGGGATGGTTGGTTGATGGTTGGTACTCAAGTCAAGTAAGGAAAAATTGGTATATTTATATATTAATATCAGTCATGTTGTCACACCCCTTGAGACTGTTTATGTTGGTTTCTCTCTCTGTTGCCCATATTTGGTCATTCCTGTTTCTGTCCTCGTCATGTGTGATTATTAGTTAATCGTTATCACCTGTCCTTGTATTATTAGCATCTATTTATTTATTAGTTCAGTTCTGTGTTTGATTGTCTGGTCTCGTCTATGCATACTTGTGTTTAGTACCCTCTCTGTGGATTCACCTGTGTGGATTACATTAAAGACTTTGACATTCATCTTCGTGTTGTGCTCCTTTCTACACGTAGTGTGACAGAAGACCGGACCTTAAACAGCCAAATGTGTTTCCCCGCATTTTGTTTTTTGTTACGGTCAGTTTTTATTTTCTGTTATGACTAATCCCGCCATCCTTGTCCTCCTGCTGGAGCAGGGGGAACGCTCTCTCGAGGACCACACCACCGACTTTGTTTCTCTTGCAAACTTGACACACTACCTGGGCAGCCTAACATCATCCCGCAGTGCGGAGTGTCTGGCTGAGCCCACCGAGGATGGAGAGCCTAAGCCCAGCACAACCGACCAGCCATCGCCAAGTGGAGCGACAGAGCTGAGGATTGCCCAGGAGTCAGAGGCCATCATGTCCGACCAGGTGCGAGAGCCGGCAACATTGCATACGATTGAGGAATTCACAGTGGAGCTTGAGGATGCAGAAGAAGGCCCCGCCCACTGCACCTCCACTAAGGGTGAGCTGAGTTTGGAACTGGGACAAATGGACCTAATAGACTTTTCAAACGGATATATATGAAGACATGCCCCCTCTTATTCCACCGCTGCCCCCGCTGTCTCCTGACAGCCCCTCTGCTCACCCTCAGCCCATCATCTGTGTGGTGGGCGTGCCGTGGGTCTGCCAGTCTCCATCGGCATCATGGCTGGACGATCCCTCATCTCCGCCTCCAGCCTCTGAGTCTCTGACTCCGCCTCGGACCTTTGACCCAGCGGCTCCACCCTGGCTCCCAACTCCCTCGTCTCCACCGTCGCCCGTCAGCCTACCAGCCCACCAGCTCCACCGGGTTCCCTTGTCCCTCCGGCTCTGCCTTGGTCAGTCTCATCCCGCCATCATCTCCGGACTACACTCCTCCACCTTTGCCTCGTAGCTCCGTCCCACCGGTTCCATTGGGTTCCTCCCTCCAGCTCCGCCTCAGTCCTCTGTCGCTCCAGACCTCTGGATCTCCGCCTCCGCCTCGATCTCCTGAGCCTTGTGTTCCGCCTTGCCCTCCAGATCCTCGGTGTCGCCCGGGATCATGGACTCTCCGTCTCCATCTTGGGCTCCACCTCCACCTGCTCTGCCTCCGTCGGTTGGCCCCCTGAAGTCATCAGCCCTTCCTCCACCATGGCTCCTCTCTCCGTCGGCCCTGCCGTGGGCTACCATCATGGCTGGAATGGTTGACCAATAGAACTTCTTTGTTCATTAAACTTCCCAGAAGCTTCTCCAATGTGTTTCACCCTAAAGTAAGAATAAAAATATATGTGTACTTTCTCATTTATATAAAATTTGCTCTTGTTAGAGGCAGAGGTTATGTAGGAAGGAATATCTACAAATACATACAATGCACCATAACACTTAGTATTTCAAATCAGAATCACTGGCCCACTTCATTTGCTCTGAAATTTATGCTGATCCAAATCCCAGATTTATTTGCATCCCACATGAAGAATAAACATCTAAAACAGCTTCAGTACAGAGTGTACCATTACTATTTGCCTGATGTCTCATACAAGGCTTTGAATAACATCATAAATCACTGTGTTCACATAACACATTAATAACTGGCCCTCCAGACCATTTCATCTCTGACTAAACTCCTATTCTATGGCAGTCATCTGGCTGAATAGAACTTTAATGGCAAATGCCAACCGTATGAGGATTATGGTTGCAAATTCCCCTTCTGACTAATTAAGATGAGTACCAGTTAGACCTGAAAGCATTAGACAGTTTTATTTCTTATGACCTTTTTCAAAATTTAGGATGCAGTTTACCCAAAAATGAAACGTCTGTCATCATTTGCTCACCCTCATGACATTCTCAGTGACAGGCTTATGATAAATGATATGGGAAGAAAAAGAAAAAGAAAAAACTTGCATAACTTATTTATGAAGGATGATTTTGCTAACCTTGGAAAGTTTGGCAAATACAGACATTAGTTTCTCCTTAGATGTTTCATAAACCCAGCCAATCAAATTATAACCTACAATTTCAATCATTGCTTGCCATTTTTGTGTGCAGTATGCATCAGACGGTCAGTAAAGGACTCTGGGTGGGAATGCCATCTGAGGCTGAGGCAGCATGACATTTCCTCATTTACATTCGAATGGCATTTTCTGGGGACAAACTCGCAGCTTTAGAGAACAAATCATTAAAATTTTCATCTCAGAAGCTTCCTTCATTAGCTGAACCACTGTCCAAGGGTGCAATAAACAGCAAGAGGAATAATGAAATCTGTCTTATTACCTTACAAAAAGACAACAAAATGCCATTATTACAAGACACAAACTCTAGAAGTGACACCCAGATCATGTCTTGGTTAGCTCAGGAATCGTTGTTCTGCAAATGATCCTTCTTGGATCTTGCAAGGGAGTTCAGTTTCCAAATTAATTCTAGAAGGCAATCCATAATTGCATTGTGATTATTAGAGTGTAACTGCCACTGTGGTGAGATAATGTGCTTGATTTGTCTTGTGTATAGCAAACAACACAGTGTGATTCCATTAAGGTCTTCCCATAAGGCCTTAGAGTATAAAACAATAATTATCAATGTTGGGAAATGATGCTGTACCTGAAACATGATATAGTGATTGCAGAAGATGAGGCACAATAAGATGTGTCAGCGCTCCTTTTAAAGTTTTCAATTGATCACTTGATTCAGTTAATAAATGCTCTTACTGTTTAGAGAACTATACACTTAATATACAGCTCTCACTGCTTGTTGTGATGTTTTATTTTATCAGTTTTTGTCGTGATGTCTTACATAAATTGTCTGTTTGTGAGATTGATGCTACATAAATTGTCCTGTGAAGGGATCAATAAAGATATATACTACTACTACTACTACTACTACTACTACTACTACTACTACTACTTGATTTATGATCAATGTCAGTATTTTGTCTCTGTTCTGTTCTGTTTTCCCAGTGTTTTTCCCCTTCTGTTTCTAGTTCTATGGTTTAGTCCTTGTCTCCCCCTTTTGGTTTATGTTTAGTTGGTTCAGTCTTGCCCATATTTGTGTTTCCCCCTCGTCATCTCGTGATCTTGTTTGTTACCACGCCCCCGTTTCTGTGTATTTAGTCTGTGTCAGTTCACACCCCAGTGTCCGTCGTTGATGTTACATGTTCTCGTTTAATGCTCCTGGTTTTTGTTTGTTTGTAATTATATTCAGTGTTTTATTTAATAAACTTTATAATATTCATTTACTCCGGTTCTCCTCCTCCATCTCCACTCCTCAACCCGCCAGATTGTGACAATCTAAGCATAAACATTTGTGAGACTTATTTTATCAGAGCGGTTCTGATGTTAATTGATTTAATGTAATTCTTTTAATCATTTCCCCTCTCGCAATTGCGAGTTTATACCTCACAATTAAAAAAAAAATTCAGAGTTGCTACTATATCTGAAAAAAATAAAATTAGATTTCCATTAATGTATGGTTTGTTAGGATAGGACAATATTTGGTTGAGATACAACTATTTGACAATCTGGAATCTGACAGTGCAAAAAAATCTACATTTTGAGAAAATCGCCTATAAAGTTGTCCAAATGAAGTTCTTAGCAATGCATATTACTAATCAAAAATTAAGTTGTGATATATTTACGATAGAAAATTTACAAAATGTCTTCATTGAACATGATCTTTACTTAATGTGCAAAAATTCCTGTGCTATTTATGACTGGTTTTCCGAGGCTCCATTTACCATTTTTGATGTGGTCTGTGTTTGTCAATCAGTGTTTATATGTAAATAAAAGCCTATAATGAACTCAGTAATCATAGAAAAAACATTGTGTGTCTCCTCAGAAGACTTGGATTTAGCTGCTTGATTCATATGGATTACTTTTACAATGCCTTTATGAACTTTTTCAAATGTCAACATTTTGTTTGCATGAATAGAATAGAGAATAGAGAATAGAATAGAGGGACAGAAGTCTCATTAATAGCATCTTTTCTCATCTTCCCTACTCTATTTTGTTACACCTTATTTTTACAGTGAGAGCGGACATGGCTATTTGTAAATTTAATGTAAAAGGCTTCCGGTCTTATCTGCTTCCAGCTATTTTTAGCTGTACAAAACAACTTTTGCTGCTTGATACTGCAAACTGGTGTGTATTAAAATATTAATTTATTGTATTATCTTAATTATGAACACAGTGTCACAACAGAGACTCGTCACAGTTTTGTAATGCAAACAGTTTTACCGTTTACTGCACTTTATTCTTCTCACTATTTCCCTACAGCAGCTAATGAACCGGAAGTCTTGCACATTTGCATAAAATGGCTTACTTCCCCACTGAAAAACAAGGTGGATAGGAAAAAAAAGAAGAACAAATACATGGAAATAGTTTTTTTCTCCTAACCCTCCAGCACATTACGCACACGTTCAACACCTCCAGAGTTAATGACACTTTTATAGTCAAGTTCATTTTGGGGACTAAATAGTCTTGTCTATATTTAAAAAGTGCTTTTGTATTGCTGCTGTTAGGTCAGACAGCCACTGTTATTTTCTCTCGTTCTGGTGGTTTTCCAGTGCCTGTGAATTCCATTTAGGCCCAGCCATTTCTGGTGACCATGGCAACTGGCTTGTTGTGTGTTCTAGGCTAATTGTAGATGGTTGCCTTGATAGTTTGGAAACCATAACCCAATCCCTGTCATTAGGGAACAAGAGGAAATATGGGTGAGTGTGTGAGATTGGAAAGTAGTTGAATACAGCTTTGGCGAGGTAAAATTAAGGCAATTGTAGACACAGACATTTTTTTTTTTTGGAAAGCACAGGACATTTTTTCCCAAGATTCTTTGATGAATAGAAATTTCAAAAGAAAAGCATTTATTTGAAAATAAAATCTTTCAGAACATTACAAATGTCTTTATTATATAGTGATTTATATAGTTTATTACATATTGATCAATTTAATGCATCCTTGTTGAATAAAATTCTTAATTTCTTTTAGTTTTTTAGTTTTTTTAAATCTTACTTATTCAAGACATTTAAATAGTAGTGTGTCACTGTTCCTGAAGAAAAAAAAAAAGAAAGAAGCAACAAAACAATTTTCAGCATTGATAATAATTAGAAACATTTAATGATGCTGAAAAGTCAGCTTTGATCACAGGAGTAAATTACATTTTAACATATATTCAAATAGAAAACAGTAATTTGAAATGATAGTAATATTTCACAATATTACTGTAGTTTTTATCGAACAAATGCCTTCTTGAACATAAGAAAAAAAAACACATTTAAAAATCTTTATTATTTTATTGCAGAAATTTGTTTATTCACCATTAAGTCATTTTAAACATATTTGTTATGCCAGGCCAGCAGAGGGAGCCTTTGCTTCTCTTTGACTGCTCCCCTTCAGTCGTTTCACTACGACGTTACATGGGATCTCACTTGAGAGACCGATCATCTCTGAGCCTTATTAAAAAAGGCCAATTGAAAATTGGCGAGTGGACGTGCGCGCCGGCCACGCCCCGTACATATGGGTATATAAGATGGCGGCGCGCATCACTCAGTTAGACTTTTGCTTTCAGAGCCCTTCTGCTCGAGCCTGTCTTTCTGCAAAAACTTCAAGAAACTTCTCCGAGTTCCTGCTAGCTCTTCTCCGCTGACGTGCTGCCATCTAAAAGAACAATATTCTAAAAGAGTGTCTTTGGCAGCCGTCAGAGGTATCCTGTGGGCGGCCATTTTCACGGCCATTAAAAGCCTCCTGCGCTCCAGCGAGCAGCCCCATCGAGTGCACAGAGTGCCGCGGTTCCTCCCTGGGCAGACCGGGATCGAAAAGAGCAATTTCTCACGGCTGTGAAACGTCCTTTTCAGGATGGTTTTCCGGCCGTGCGCTACTGGATGTGGCAGTTTCCTCACCTCCGAGGACGGACATGATCCGTGCCGAGGCGGCGTTCACGGATGGTTCGTGCGTTCATTGCGAGTGCATGACCATGGTCACGCTGAAGAACCGCCGCTCCTTTGCGAGACGGCTCCCCTCTGTGCCCCGCGGCCCGTCGTTAAGCCGACAATGCTTCTCAGCCGCCGTGGCGAGGAAACGGGGGGGTTTACAGGTGACAGTGCCGAACGTGCCGCCGGCTTCCAAAGCCCCGCAGCCGTCTGCACCCCAGCGTGGCCCCTTTGAGTGGCCAGAGCAGTATGCTTCCCCGGTAGCCGGGCCGAGCATCTCCTTTGGCGCTCCACCGGAGGAAGAGATGTCTGTCGCTGCGTCAGAGGGTGAGTCCAATGGTGAGGCGGACATCTCGCCGGGCCAGCGCCCTCCTGCGGTTGCTGCCCCGTCTGACATGGACGCTGAGCTGTCGGCTATGCTCCTCCGTGCCGCCAGGGGGATCGGCCTCGAGGTGTCAGACTTACCTCCTGCCGATCCCTCTAGGCTTGGCGATTGGTTCCTGCGGTTCCGCCGCGCCCTCCCCCCGTTCCATTCTTTCCGGAGGTGCATGAGGAGCTGATCAAAACATGGCGGGCGCCTTTTTCCTCGTGCTTCCGCCCCAGCTCCTCCTCCCTCGCCACCCTCGATGGCGGGGCAGCCCGGGGATACGAGTCGCTCCCTCAGGTGGAACGTGCTATCGCGGTGCATCTATGCCCGCTTGGCGCCGCCACCTGGCAGGGACCGGCCGCATCTACCCTCCAGAGCATGTGAGCGCTCGTCCGCCCTTGCGGGCCGCATCTACCACGCTGCTGGACAGGCTGCCTCCGCCCTCCACGCCATGGCCACCTTACAAGTCTACCAGGCGCAGGCGCTAAAACAACTGGACGAGGGTGGTCCTGATCAAGATATGATGCGGGAACTCCGCGCCGCCACCGACTTCGCCTTCGAGCGACGAAGGTCACGGCGCGGTCTCTTGGTCAGGTGATGTCCACGGCCGTGGTCCAGGAGTGACACTTGTGGCTCAATCTGGCTCAGATGGCGGACGCCGACAAAGCTCGCTTTCTCGACGCCCCCATCTCCCAGAGCGGCCTGTTCGGCGACACTGTCGAGGATTTTGCCCAGCAATTCTCGGCAGTCCAGAAGCAGACGGAGGCCATCAGACACATCCTGCCCCGCCGCGAAGTCAACATCCCGCCGCTGGTGGCCCCGCCTCCGCCTGCCCGTCGCCGAGGGCGCCCCCTGCGGCTAGTAGGACAGCTCCAGCTCCCACCGAGGGTCACGAAGCCGGGATGGCTACCCGGCGCAGAGCCGGCCGCCAGAGGAGCGGCGCCGCCCGCCTCTCAGGGACCAGCCAAGAAAACCTCTCGCAAGAAACCTGCGAAACGTCCCTGATGCTGGGCAACCCAGAGGTGGTGGAGATTGCTCTTCGGGGGACAGTGACATCGACTTCTCCACTCCCGGTGGAGGGCCGGGAGCTCCTGTGCACACAAAACTTAACATCGCCGCCGGCCCACGGGTCGGCGGTACCCACATTTTCACAGAAAGAGCAAATTTCCTCACCTCTGGGGCCTCGGCCCCGAGTTCCCTTCTCGAGCAGAACTTTACCACTCCTCGGCATCGACTCGGAGTCTGATATCGCCAGCGCGGGAACCTGGGAAGAAGGTAAGCGCTGCTTCTCGCAGCCAGACTCTCCCCCAGAACTCAGCGTTCTCTGGGGTCAGTCCCCTTCCCCCTCCCCCTTAGGCTAGCCCCACCGCGGTCACGTCGGTCAACGTTCCCTGATACCGCTAGCGAGCCGGTTGAAGGCGTGGCTTCAGCTCCCAACCCCTCGCGGTGTTGATACGGACGATACATCTCGGCTATGCGATTCAATTCGCCAGGCGTCTGCCCAGGTACAGAGGTGTCCATTTCACTACTGTCCATTCGGACACGCATGCC
Organism: Garra rufa; assembly: GCF_049309525.1. Taxonomy (NCBI): domain Eukaryota; kingdom Metazoa; phylum Chordata; class Actinopteri; order Cypriniformes; family Cyprinidae; genus Garra; species Garra rufa. The sequence goes on from NC_133374.1 coordinate 42,231,902, forward strand.
GCTGTCCTGCGTGCGGAGGTTGCAGTCCTACTGGCGAAGGACGCAATCGAGCCAGTTCCGAGCTCTAAATCGGTCCCCTCTCAGGCTGCCGTTCAAGATGCTCACGACGAAACGCATGCTAACCTGCATTCGTCCCCAGGATTGGTTTGCAGCCATCGACCTGAAGGACGCGTACTTTCACGTCTCGATCCTTCCTCGTCACAGACCCTTTCTTCGGTTTGCCTTCGAAGGTCGAGCGTATCAGTACAAGGTTCTCCCATTCGGCCTGTCCCTCTCTCCTCGCGTCTTTACAAAGGTCGCAGAAGCAGCCCTGACCCCTCTTTGGCAATCGGGGCTTCGCATTCTCAACTATCTCGACGACTGGCTCTTGGTAGCTCACTCGCGAGATCTATTGTGCGAGCAGAGGGACCTGGTGCTTCGGCACCTCAGCCATCTGGGCCTTCAGGTCAACCGAGAGAAGAGCAAACTCTCCCCAGTGCAGAGGATCTCTTTTCTCGGTGTGGAGCTGGACTCGATCAATATGACAGCCCGCCTCACAAACGAGCGCGCGCAGTCAGTGCTGAGATGTCTGGACTTATTCAGACACAAGACAGCGGTCCCTCTCAAAACCTTTCAGAGGCTCCAGGGGCATATGGCAGCCGTGGCTGCGGTCACGCCGCTGGGCTTGCTTCATATGAGACCGCTTCAGCGCTGGTTACACGATCGAGTTCCAAGACGGGCATGGCACCGTGGCACACTTCGGATTGGCGTTTCCCCGCAGTGTCGCCGCCTTTTCAGTCCGTGGTCAGACCCTGTCTTCCTTCGGGCCAGAGTTCCCTTGGGGCAGGTTTCCAGGCATGTCGTGGTGTACACCGATGCCTCCACCACGGGTTGGGGTGCTATATGCAACGGGCAAGCAGCCTCGGGCTCCTGGACAGGACCTCAGCTGCAGTGGCATATCAATTGCCTCGAGTTGTTGACCGTGCTTCTGGCCCTTCGTCGCTTCCGATCGACGCTGCGTCAGAAGCACGTGCTTGTTTACACCGACAGCACCGCGACTGTGGCGTATATCAATCGCCAGGGCGGCCTTCGCTCACCTCGCATGTCACAACTGAAATCGCTACGTGCCATTCACATTCCAGGGGAACTCAACCGTGCAGCGGATCAGCTCTCACTGCAGTCCACCCACCCTGGAGAATGGCGACTCCACCCCGAGACAGTCCAGCTGATTTGGAGTCGATTCGGCCAGGCTCAGATAGATCTGTTCGCCTCCCCCGAAACCTCCCACTGCCAGCTCTTTTTCTCTCTGACCCAGGCTCCCCTCGGCAGAGACGCCCTGGCACACAGCTGGCCTCCGGGCCCAAGTACGCCTTTTCCCCAGTGAGCCTCCTTGCACAGACCCTGTGCAAGATCCGGGAGGACGAGGAGAAGGTCTTGCTGGTCGCGCCATATTGGCCCACCCGGACCTGGTTTCCAGAACTTATTTCCCTCAGCGGCAGCCCCTCCTTGGAAAATCCCCTTGAGGAAAGACATTCTTTCTCAGGGGATGGGCACGATTTGGCACCCGCGCCCCGACCTGTGGAACCTTCATGTCTGGCTCCTGGACGGGACGCGTCAGACCTCGCCGGCCTTCCCCAGGCCGTGAGAAACACCATCATTCAGTCCCGAGCCCCCTCTACGAGGCAGGCTTATGCTCTGAGGTGGGGTCTGTTCGTTGACTGGTGCTCCTCTCGAGCTGAGGACCCACAGAGATGCACGATTGCAGTAGTGCTTTCCTTCCTGCAAGAGAAGTTAGAGCGCAGGCTGTCCCCTTCGACTCTCAAAGTCTACGTTGCTGCTATCGCGGCGTATCATGATGCAGTGGATGGAACATCCCTGGGTAAGCACCCACTGGTCGTGAGGTTCCTTAGAGGTGCCAGGAGACTTAATCCTCCCAGACTGCACCTCATACCCTCTTGGGATCTCTCCATCGCCCTCCGTGGCCTACGGGACGCCCCATTCGAGCCACTTGCGTCAGTTGAACTGAAATTTCTGTCTCTCAAGACAGCACTCCTGACTGCTCTGGCCTCCATCAAGAGGGTAGGGGACCTACAAGCCTTCTCTGTCAACGAAACGTGCCTCGAGTTCGGGCCCGGAGATTCTCACGTCATCTTGAGACCCCGGCCCGGTTACGTGCCCAAGGTTCCCACCACGCCCTTCCGCGATCAGGTGGTGAACCTGCAAGCTCTGCCCCCGGAGGAGGCAGACCCAGCTTCTGCGCTGCTCTGCCCTGTTCGTGCTCTGCGTACTTACGTAGACCGTAGACCTCGGCACTTCAGGCGCACCGAGCAGCTCTTTGTCTGCTTCGGAGGTCAGCAGAAAGGGAATGCTGTCTCCAAACAGAGGTTGGCCCATTGGGTGGTAGAAGCCATCTCCCTATCTTACTTATATCAGGGAGAGCCATGCCCCTTAGGTGTTCATGCCCACTCCACTAGGAGTGTTGCCTCATCCTACGCGTTGGCTCATGGCGCCTCACTAGCGGACATCTGTAGAGCTGCGGGCTGGGCGACACCCAATACCTTCGCTAGGTTTTACAACCTCAGCGTAGAGGCCGTATCCTCCCGTGTCTTAACATAAGACACGGGAGGATGGCTGGTGTCGGCTTGCTGCGCCATTCCCAAAAGGGATCTGTGCGCTATATCCCAGAATTTTCCCTCCGGTGAACCCTGGGTCCTCCGTGCCCCGCAGTCTGGCCTAGATGCGGAGTAGTCCCTGACTGTGATCCTGCCTGGGTCTCCTTCGCCCCGCAGGTTGTGGCTTAGTTTTTATTTATTCCAGCGGAGGAGACCGCTGTTTCCTTCGTGTATCCCTAAAAGCCTTTATGGATATATTGAATTATTCTCATTTCCACATGTAAAGATCTCATGTGCTCCGCCCCCCCAACCCATGCTTCAGTACATCTGGCATCCCTGGAAGGGCCCCCTTATTGGGCCTCAGGGCGTTGGGAAGGTTACATTACAATACCGCCTGCGGACACGTCTGAAGAAGACTTGCCGACACGTGGGGTTGTGCGTAACTTGCCGACACGTGGGGTTGTGCGTAACGCGGCGTCAGGGTCGTGGCCTTCTCCATAGGGCTTGTTCCCATGTAACGTCGTAGTGAAACGACTGAAGGGGAACGTCTAGGTTACGAAGGTAACCCTCGTTCCCTGAAGGAGGAAACGGAGACGTCACATTCCCCTGCCACGACCTGACGTCGCGCTGACGCCGGCTCGATCGGCTCTTCAGCAAAAGCCTAACTGAGTGATGCACGTCCACTCGCCAATTTTCAATTGGCCTTTTTTAATAAGGCTCAGAGATGATCGGTCTCTCAAGCGAGATCCCATGTAACGTCTCCATTCCCTCCTTCAGGGAACGAGGGTTACCTTCGTAACCTAGACGTTACTGCTCCCTCTGCTGCTTCGTTGGTTATTTCCTGTCTGTCAGCCATTTAAGGAAGGCCATACCAAACACACTCTGCAAAGTATTGTTTTGCTCTTGCTAACTTTACCAAGCGATTTCCCTGTTTTTCCGTGCCTTATTTCCTAGTTTCCTAGTTTCTTAGTTTCTTAGTTTCCTAGTCGTCTCCCTGTTTGTTTTCACAGTCCTAGTCTAGTCTTAGTTTTCCCTTGTTTCTTTGTTTGTTTTCCGTTGTTACTTTGGACTGCCCTCTTGGTTGTCGACCCTCGCCTGTGCTACTGTATTATGCTTTTGTCTTGCCCTGGATGTTCCCGTTTGCTGGTGTTTTGACCCTGCCTGTTCTGTAAATACGATGTACCTGTCCTGCCACGATCTGTATATAAAGCTTGCATTTGGATCCTCATCTCCGTCATCATAACAATATTATCTTCTGTCTTCAGTGTAACTAACCCCCGGTTTCACAGTCTTAAGCCTAGTCTCTTTTTTGACCGGAAATGACACAGCCTTCTCCCAAAAGATAATAAGACGATGTACAAGAGGCATCATTGTGGAAAAAAATATTACTCATCTTTTATTTAAATTTGAACAAAAAGTGGCATGTCCAAAATGATTCATACCCTTTGCAAACTGTCACAGTCTATGGGAAAATCCAAAGTTCTATACCATTCCAAATAGTCCAAGCTGTTCTAAAGCATTCTAATTACCCTGATTCATTGGGAACAGCTGCTTTAATCAACTCAACAGGTGAAAAACAGAAGCTCTTTGCTGTTGCTTTGTGGACAGTCATGGCCAAGACGAAGGAGCTCACTGAGGACCTGCAGCTGCGCATTGTGGCTGCTCACAAGTCAGGAAAGGGTTATAAGACCATATCTAAATGTTTTGAAGTTCCAGTGGCTATGTAGTAGTGAAAATCAATCAATAAGATTTACATAATTAAATGTCATTAATGTGTGACCAGTATTGTGTATTATGTATTAACCAAGTATATCGATTTGAATAACGATTAACGTTTCCTGCCGAGATTGGTATGCACGATCGATTATTTCTGTCTTAGGACTCGTTTAACTGCTGGGGGAGGGGACGCGCTGCTCAAACAAAATACAGACTCAGAAAGTGAAGCAGCAGCTCCGTGTTCTGTGTTTTCATCTTTCATTTGTCTGATAAATTCCCTCACCAGGTATGAACTGTAGAATTGTCATATGATTTAGTTTTATACATGTCTGCTGTGCAAATAGTCTATGCACTAAAACATGGAAGAGAGTCCGTAAAGAAATGTTTAAAGTTTGAGTTAACTATATGTGTACCACGCGCTCCACGTGTGAATGCAAAGCTGATGGCTAACTTGATCGCGGAAAAAATGTGAAGATGGAGTGAATTTACGGATGTGTAAATATATACATTTGAGATGTGTACATATATTGTGTTTTGACAGTTAATATAACAGATAAGAGTTACAAGTTTCCAGTCCAAGTGTTGAAAATAGAAACCAGTTGTTTCACAAGAGGGTGCGATAATTGTGTTCATGCAATAGCATATATATATATATATATATATATATATATATATAAATATATAGTTGTTTTGACAGCTTGCTGTGATTTCAGAGCTCATTTGAGTGGTTTGAGACATGGAGCATGCACATGCGTTTAGATGTTGAACAGGGTGTCATAGATGAATGTTGTGTGCCATGCATTGGTTTTCTTGATGTGCATGGAATTGTACAAATGTTGGAAGGTGGTTGGAACTAAAAAAAACTGGTTAATTGATGGAAAACAATGTTTGATGAGAATCTGTATTTGAGTAATTTTGTATATTTTCTACATATTGTAACTTTTGGTAAGGAGATCTTTCTATGTTTAATGTTACTGGTATGTGAAAATGCAGACATAAGTGCATTGTTGGAAAAAACAAAATACAGACTCAGAAAGTGAAGCAGCAGCTCCGTGTTCTGTGTTTTCATCTTTCATTTGTCTGATAAATTCCCTCACCAGGCGGTGTGGGTGCTACAGCTACAGTGCGAAGTATTATTAAAAAAAAAAAACAAGACAGTGACACCTGTGCTTGCCAGGAGGATAGCGAGAGAGGTAAAAAGGAATCCAAGGATCACCACCAAGGCCATCCTCATGAATCTGGGCTCTCCTGGTGGCAACATCCCAAGGCAGACAGTCCAACGGACACTGCACACCGCTGGGTTTCATGGATGCAGACCAAGGAGGTCACCACTTCTCCAGATAAGGCACACAAAAGCCTGCTTGGCCTTTGCAAATGCTCATCTGGACAAATAAGAAGACTTCTGGTCTTCTGTTTTATGGTCAGATGAAACAAACATTTTATTGTTTGGCCACAATAATGTCGCCTTCATTTGGCGTAAAAAAGGAGAAGCCTTCAACCCTAAGAACACTATCCCCCCTGTCAAACATGGTGGTGGGAACTTAATGTTTTTGGTGGGGGGTTTAGCCGGTGGACCAGGAAACCTAATCACAGTAAATGGCACCATGGGCACCAGTGGACATTTCAGCATGACAACGACCCAAAACACACAGGAAAAGTGGTGAAGAAATGGTTAGCAGACAAAAACATTAACGTTTTACAGTGGATCAGCCAGAGTCCAGACTTAAATCCAACTGAGAATCTGTGGAGGGAGCTAAAGATCAGGGTGATGGCAAGGAGACCCTTCAATCTGAAAGAGCTCATCGCTAAAGATGAATGGGCAAAAATACCAGTGGAGACATGCAAAAAGCTGGTCAGCAATTATAGGAAGCGTTTGATTGCTGTAATAGCCAATAAAGACTTTTCTATTGATTATTGAGAAATAATGTAAATAAAAGATGAGTACTATTTGTTTTTCCACAACGATGCCTCTTGTACATCGTCTTATTATCTTTTGGGAGAAGCCTTTCGGTCAAAAAAAAAAAAAAAAAAACTTGCTGGTTGAATAAAAGTAACTTTAAGTCAGAATTTGCCAGGGGAATTAATAATTTCAGGCTTGATTGTATATATTACTTAAATTGAACTATGGCCTAATCCTGGCTTAGTCTAAGCCCTGTCTGTGAAAACAGGCCAAAGAGTTTTTAACCCCAAAACTTTTCTAAAAGTTCTCAGTTCTACTTTAACGCTAAAGCAGATTCCAAGTGTTCTGAATAATGATTGATTGGAATAGTTGGCTATGCATATGGCAGACTCCTTGGATTGTGAACTGATGTGCAATCACAAACTGATGTGCCGTACATTTTGTCTGCGGTAGATAGAGTTATCTGCTTTCAGTGAAACTTCCACATCTGACACACTGTGGAGCACCATGACGGATGGTGATGTGATGGAGTTTTAATTTTCTAATTTTTTAACTTAATTAGCGTTCACTCTACTTTAATCCATCACTCAAATAAAGAAGTCTCTCTATTTTTTGTTCTGGAAACTACACATTTGCTTCATGTTTGAATTGCATGAAAAGATTGAAAGGTCCAGTCGAACTTCTTGTTGTGGCAGATTGTCTATATGATCTTGTCCGTCGATCATAAACAAAAAAAAGCTTTACAAAATATAAAGAGCATTCTTTTTTATACAGTGCTGCTTTAAAGATTGTAAACCTATTAGAATTGTCTATATTTCTGCATAAATATGACCCAAAACATCATCAGATGATTTTCATATAAGTCCTAAAAACAGACAAAGAGAACCCAATCAAACACATGAGAGAAAATAATTTTCTTTGTCCAGTGTTACATATCTGTGGACTGCAAAAGTATGTTAATCTTTGCTTTCAATATCTGGTATGACCCCCTTTTGCTGCAGTAACTGAAGGTAAATTTTCTTGTAAATGCTGATTAGTCCTGCGCAATAACAGTTTTAGCCCATTCCTTAATGCAGAACCACTTAAACTTTGTGATTTTGGCTGGTTTCCTCCTATGAACTGCTTGCTTAGGTCCTTCCACAACATTTTAACTGGATTAAGGTCTGGACTTTGACTCAGCCATTCCAAAACATTAACTTTGTTCTTCTTTAAACATTTTTGGGTAGAATGACTTCTGTGCTTTGGGTTGTTATCTTGCTGCATGACCTATGTTCTCTTGAGACTCTGTTCTTAAACAAATATACTTTCCTTTAGAATTTGCTGGTATAATTCAGAATTCATTGTTTCATCAATGATGGAAGGATGTCCTGGCCATGCAACAAAACAGGCCCAAGCCATGATACTACCACCACCACCATGTTTCACAGATGGGATGAGATTCTTAAGCTGGAATGCAGTGTGTTCTTTTCTCTGAACATAATAGCTTCTCATTTAAACCAATGAGTTCTATTTTGGTTTCATCCATCCATTAAACCTTTCTCCAATAGTCCTCTGGCTTGTCCACATGATCTTTTATTAATTTTCTTTTTGGAGAACAGTGGCTTTCTTCTTGCAACTCTGCCATGCACACCATTAGTTGCTCAGTGTTTTCCTGATGGTGAACTCATGAACATTAACATTAGCCAATGTGAAAAATCCCTTTATTTGCTTAGAAGTTTCCCTGGGAACTTTTACAACCTCACAGACTATTACACATTATGCTTCGGAGTGATCTTTGTTGGTTGACCACTTCTCAGGAAGTAGTAACAGTGGTCTTGAATTTTCTCCATTTGTACACAGTCTGTCTGACCATGGGTTTGTGGTGTCCAAACACTTTAGAGATGGTTTTGTAACCTTTTCTAGCCTGATGAGCAACATCAACTCTTTTTCTGAGCCCCTTAGTAATCTCCTTTGTTTGTGACATGATTCACTTCCACAAATATGATCAGACTAGATCCCTGTTCTTTAAATAAAACAGGTCACATACTGACATTTGATAGTCATTACACTGACTGAAAACACATCTGCACAGATGGACTCTAATTTAACCTTTAAATTAACAGCTAATCTAAGAGATTCACATACTTCTGTAACACACAGATATGTAACAGTGGATATTTTTTCTCAATAAATAAATAAATAAATAACAAAGACATTTTTTTACACTCACTTGTTTGATTGGGTTCTCTTTGTTTACTTTCAGGACTTACATGAAAATCTGATGATGTTTTGGGTCATATTTATTCAGAAATACAGACAATTCTAAAGGGTTCACAAACTTTCAAAAAGAGCTCCAGGACCCCATGGACCCTTTGTTGAAAAACTTTGAAATAATGAAATTCATTTTTATTGCGTCCTGGAGAATGATTTCATATGGAAGTAAAATATTCAACCACACAAATGTTGATGAGACTCGTGCTCATAAAAACTGATGATTCATTTCCCTCCAGGCCACCAATTTTCAATGTCACTCTGTCACTATTGCAGAATTATTGTAATTATGCAATTATGTGTCAAATAGGCATATCATGAATAAATACCAAGTCATTACTTTTTTCTTCACGTTAAGAAAATTACACAAAAACATGAATAAATGCAGCTTTAAGATGGCAGTGCCACAATGTCAGTTGCTCTTTTATTATCTTTCATCTTCATTTTCTGTACCATGTTACCTATTTAATCTCTTTTACCACATTAAGTTCTTTAGCTTTTGAACCCCATGCATAAATAATACTGATATTATCCATATGAGTCATAGCCATTAAATGAGATTTTAAAATTATAAGTAGTCTACTGGTATTATTTTCACTCTCAACTTTATTAATCATTTATTTTTTTACTAACCGGTAAACCTTTTGTGAGCTCTTTGTATTTATCTACATTTACATTTATTAATTTAGCAGAGGCTTTTATCTAAAGCGACACAACTGAGAAATAACAAGTGATTCATTACAAAAAGGCAAATAAACACAGAAATTGCTCATAATACAAAATTTCAGACATTGCTCAGTTTAGTACAAGCTAGACAGAGGGGGATTATGAAAAGAGGAAGCAAAGTTTTTTTTTGTTAGGATGCAGTCAAATGTTGACGAAAGAGATGAGTTTTCAGCTGTCGCTAAAAAATTGTCAGGGATTCAGCATTCCGGATAGGGATGGTAAGATCATTCCATCAGCCAGGAACAGAGAATAAAAATGTTCTGGAAAGTGATTTTGTGCCTCTCTGTGATGGTACCATGAGGCGTAGCTCATATGTAGATCTCAGGCTTCCGGAGGGGATGTAGATTTATAAGAGTGAGTGGAAGTAGGAGGGTGATGAACCTATAGCTTTTCTATACACAAGCATCAATGTCTTGAACTTGATGCAAGCCACAACTGGTAGCCAGTGCAGGGAGATAAAGAGAGGTGTGACGTAGACCCTTTTGGGCTTGTTGAAGACCAGTTGTGCTACTGCATTCTGAATCATTTGTAGAGGTTTGAATGTGCATTATGGAAGACCAGCCCGAAGAGCATTGCAGTAGTCCAGCCTAGAAATGATAAGGGCCTGGACAAGAAGTTGTGCAGCATGCTTTGTTAGGAAGGGCCTGATCTTTTCGATGTTGTGCAATGCAAACCAGCAAGATTGAGAAATTTTTGGAATGTGGTCTTTGAAGGTCAGCTGGTTTTCAAAGATTACACCAAGATTTCTGACCACACTGGATGGTGAAATCATGCTGTAGATTTGGAGTGACAGGGAAGGTGAGAAGCTCAGTCTTTACCAGGTTGCACTGTAGGTAATGTTCTTTTATTGAGAGATGTCCGTTAGGTAGCCTGAGATCTGTGCAGCTAGTGTTGGATCTTCTGGTTGAAATGAAAGCTAGAGCTGTGTGTCATCAGCATAGCAATGGTAGGAGAAACCATGTGCCTGTATGATAATATCTTTTAAAAGTTTTGGATAGTGAGGATACATTAAAATGGAAATACAGTTAAGACATTTATAATGTTACAAATATTTCCATTTCAAATAAATGCTGTTCTTTTCAATTTTATATTAATGAAAAAATCCTAAAGAAGAGTACATCACAGAAAAATCAACAGTGGTTCTGAATCTCTGAACAAAACACTGTAGTGTTTTTTTTTTCTTTCCAGATTGAACCATTGTTTTGAATTAATCCGTTTAGTAAAGATTCAATTAATGTCAAAGGGACTGACCAGAATAAAATACCGCACCATTTGCAATACCCTTAAACCTATCCAATAGTATGAACAAAAGTGAATGTGACGTAAAAACACAATTGCAAGCATGCCATTTTAGCTTGTTTCTCGTTTTTCAGTTCTTTCATTGTGAGTCATGTTTTTGATGGGATTTGTACACAAGGATTCTGCATCCTTAGTCCAATTCCATGCCGGCTGAGCTACCAAGCAAGCTTGATACAATTGGAAAGTGAAAAATATAGAGCTGTAATCATAACTGTATGAAAACGATTACAAGTGCTCGCTGTTTTACCGCCACTAATGTTCATTTCTGTTAGAAACTGGAGTAATATTACTTATTGGTATGAATTTCCTGTCTTGAGAAAAAGTTCCCACAGGTACGTTGATGAGATCAGGTAGGTATTTCCATTTATTTGTGAATCAAAAAATGACTATTTCTCAGCTAATGCAGAGGTCTCTGGCAAATAGGGTAAGATTTCAGTATTATTACGGTATTATTTTCCCCACAATGCTTCTCCTCATTTATTTTAACTATGTTGAATATGTAAATCCTTTCTCATGAGACATGGCTTATGTGACTGCTTGCTCCACTTCCATCATGTATATAGACCTTTTTGCCATCTGGAAAAAAAAAAAAAAAAAAAATCAGTTTGAAAGTGTTTGAAGTCTGTAGGTCAGAAACGATAGATAGCCTACAATCAATGTCAAATCAATCAAACTTTCAAATTTTTAGGGCTGCCCCCTAATAGTCGACTAACTATTAGTTGACAAGAAGAGGCTTGGTAGACCAAAGTTGCATTAATCGCTTAGTCTGAAATATTCACAGGAAAATTGTGAAGTCGCGCAGTCCATGATAGACAGATAGTTAATGGCTGGTCTGTTTGGTGATACAATACATCAGGCAGGACATCCAAATGCTCACCTATCTTTCAAAGACCTCAAATATGGCTTATCATTTGAAATATTGTATGAAGTAGTGCGCTATTCAAGTGGCTGTGTGGAGTGTGGAAGCTGAACAGTAGCGTAACTGTATGACAAATGGACGTGTCGGGAGTGCGGTCACTTGCCCTAAAAATACTCAGTCATTCTTGGTCATACAAATAAGAGTAATACATGTTTCAAATCTGTAAAGACTCTACGTTTATTTTTATGCTCTCAAAATAGCAACAAAACATTTTGATTTTGTAAAATAATGAAAGCAAACAGGATGCGCTTTCTGCTGTCTCGGTCTCTGTAAACTTGAGCATGTCAAGAAAAATAAATAAATAAATAAACGAAACTCCATAGACCTACTTGCCTTACAGACATGAAAAAGATTATCTATAGAGAGCGAAATATCTACTTTCAAATGAACCAATTCAAATGAAAAACAAATATTCTTAGATACTTCATCTCTTAAGCAAAAAACAAAGAAGGTACTAGTTTATCAGTAAATTATTAAAATGTAAATGCAGCCAGTTAATGCCGTTCTGCTGGTGTGCTGTGGCAAGCTTTATGTGTGCGCTGACCGCTCATTGTTATGATTTAAATGGTTTATTAATAAACGTGCAATTAGTTGACTAATGCTTAAAATGAATGACTACTAGTCGACCAGACAAATCCTTAGCTGAGGGCAGCCTTACTAATTTAAGTATCTGAGCTGAAAACAACTACGAAAAGTAGACAAATTGCTTTCTGTGAAAGATTCAAAAGAATTGGTTAATCAGAATTAACTAACCTAATTCTAACCAGCTCATTTCCATTAACTTTCTGAATGAACCAATCATGATGCAGCATTTTATCGCACTACATTGGTATTTGTTAAAAAAAAAGTAGTTTGCTGTCACACTGCTAAAAATAGATTCCAGTCCTTGCTCACCCAGAGCTTCAAATTAATTATCAGGGATGGCAAGACCATTCTTTGGAAACTCTGCTTGTTTCTTCAATGCCAAGCTGTTAGCTCATCTGGACAGTGAGGATTTGGCTGAAAGTGGCATTAATAACTCATGTGCTCAGTATTCCTGGCCACTCTATCAATCAGTTTGGGGACGGCAGAAAGCTTGGGTAATTTGCTTGTGTCCAATTGAGGATAATTGGACTGAACTCCGGGCCAAATTGAGGATCAATAGAGTGGAAGATATAAAGCACGCTGTTTGGTGTGGCTAGATAGCATGCCAGTGAGCAAAGCCACATTCATCTAGCACATTTATTTAACTCCACCCTGCAATAATCGCTGCTGCCACCCCCCACCGCAAAACAATAGGCATTCACCAGCAGCACAGCGTCATGATGAAGCGTCGATGACAGCGTGGGAATACTACACCTGCTGCCCACTGCATCCCATCACTGTGGCCATAAATTCTTATCTGAGCTTCCTAATCCGGAGCTGCATTGATGTGTAGCACATGTGCTGTATCTTTTCACCAATTGGATTATGACAGATCTGGGCCACCTAGGACAACAACCCTTGCCTCTGGTTGAGAAGGTGTCTGCCCCTTCATAACTCCCTAAGTAAAAGTCATGAGAGGGCCACATTAATCTTTAGACCCATGGATTCTCATCTGGTCATGTCTGGTTCATTTTTTATTATTTTGAACAAAAAGCTTTTTTTTCCCTTCTCCCAATAATTATTTATTTCAACAAGGTTTTAAGTTTAAATAAAGGAATCATTTCAAAATGTAGTTTTATATTAGATTATATTAACTATCTATATCCATAAAACATGACAGATCTTCTTGAAAATCAAAATTGTGTAAAATAGAAAGGTTTAAAAAAATACTTAAACTTAACTTAAAATCTTTTAAGTTAGTTTTATTGCAAGCTGTTTTTTACCTCTTGTTTTGAGCATAAACTTTAGTTTTAATTTATTCTTATGTATATGTATATATATATATTAAATATATATACTAAAGCTAAATTAGCCAAATATGTTTTTTAAACATTTATAATATTTTAACATGTTTTATAATACAGTCAATAAAGCATGATATCTTAAATAGCTTAAATAGCAAACTTCCTCCATCTACGAGGCACGGCAGTGGGGGAACCGGGGGTGGCGGATTAATGGGTGAATGAAAAATGAATTCTCCTGTACGCTGGAGGAAGTTTGAGGCAGACTGCCACTAGGCTAAGGATCTTAGTGACAATAAATGGGCCAATGAATTTAGGAGCTAGTTTGTTACAAATGGAGTGGAGTGGAATATTCCTGGAAGAAAGCCACACTTTTTGACCAATGGCGTAGACAGGAGGCTTTGACCAGTGGCGATCGGCCTGAGCCTTGGTGCGCACTCCCACCTGGAAAAGAGTTTCTCGGGCTCTTCTCCAAGTGTGACAACACCTCTGGACGAAGGCGTGAGCAGAGGGGACCACAACTTCGGATTCCAGACTAAGAAAAATAGGTGGCTGGTAACCTAAGCTATACTCAAATGGAGAGAGGCCCATGGACGAAACTGGTAACGAGTTATGTATAACCTGGTGTATTCAAGGTTCTTATGATCAGTCCAGACAATAAAGGGTACCCCCGAACCCTCTAACCAATGACGCCACTCCTCCAACGCTAACTTGACCGCCAGCAACTCTCTGTTACCAATGTTGTAATTACGTTCGGCTGACGATATGCGATGAGAGAAGAACGCGCACGGGTGCATCCTGTCATCCGAAGAGGCACGCTGGGAAAGAACCGCACCTACCCCCACCTCTGACGCATCAACCTCCACCACAAACTGACGTGTAGGATCAGGGGCTACAAGAATAAGAGCAGAAATGAAGCGGCTCTTGAGGTTGGCAAATGCAACGTTAGCTGCATTGGACCACCTGAACTAAGTTCTGGTGGAGGTTAAGGCGGTCAGAGGAGCGGTTAGTTGGCTGAAATTGCGAATGAAACACAGGTAGAAATTGGCGAACCCCAGAAACCTCTGCAGGGCCTTGTGGGAATCAGGGGTTGGCCAATCCACCACAGCCTTAACCTTATCGGGATCCATGCGAACTCCTTCAGACAAGACGATGTACCCCAATAACGGGAAAGACTGAGCATGGATGTTCCCTGCAACCTCTTGAAGGCCGAAGACATCAACGGCAAAGGATATGTATTCTTCACCATGATGTTATTCAACCCTCGGTAATCAATACATGGTCGCATGGAACCATCCTTCTTCCCCACAAAAAAAAATAAAAAATAAAAAAATCCTGCCCCAGCGGGAGAAGAGGAAGGACGGATGAGCCTGGCTGCTAGAGAATCAGAAATATATTTCTCCATGGCCTCCCTTTCAGGAGCAGAAAGCAAGTATAATTTGCCCTTAGGCGGAAACATACCTAGCAATAAGTCTATAGCACAGTCATAGGGATGATCCGGAGGAAGAGAAGCAGCCCTGGACTTACTGAACACTTCCTTCGGGTCGAGGTACTCCTTAGGCACGTTAGACAGGTTCACCGACGCAGTGGGAAATCTCAGCTATTGCAGTTGGTTGGTGAGCTCGGACACCTGCGCTACCAGGGCTTGCACGGCTCGTCCCGTAGCCAACATCTGTTCATCCTGACGATCCATACGAGCGTTGTAAAAGGATAAAATATCCTGTGGTGCCGATGCATTCGCTGAATCCATGTGTGTTCAGATCGTTTTGTCACGGCCGGCAAAGGAGGACTCAGTCGGGAATGTGAAAAGTGACAGTTTATTGACAATAATCCAAAAATACACAAAGGTGCAGGTAACGTGAAGACAGTGCAGCAAGAAGAGTTAATCCTGGTAGCGCAGGGACTCAGATGGGCAGCTGTAACATTGTACTTGTTTTTTTTTTTTTATGTAAGTACATAGTAGTTAAGGCCACCTAATATGAAGTGTGACCATGTTTTTTTCTTAGCCTTAAGAATACCCTTATAATATAATATAAATATGGGCTTCATAGAAATTGTTACCAATACTTATGGCACATGACATGTACAATTTTAATGCAAATATTCAGCATCGTTAGTCTGCAGTACACAATTTGTTTTTTAAAAACAAATTGCCTCTGTCTGTATTCAAAACGTTGCCTCTGCTAAGTACGCCTGCACTACTGCTTTTAGCATCATTATTTTAATGCACCTGCCCTCATTTTTGAGATATGAAGCCAAGAGTCAGTTAAATAGATTGTCAACGTACATATAACCCTATGAACCACTGTTTCCTTCTGTGAGAAACATTTCAATTCAGGTAGCATGCTTTCCCTTGTGCAAGGCTGAGAAAACAGGAAAGAGAAGCACATGAATAATTTACCAGAAGCAATGATGCTGAATCTAAAATGTTGTGGGAAAGTAGGGTTTAGAGAGTAATGCTATTGACCTCCGAGGCAGGAAAATATAACAACCACAGGAATATTGCTCACAAAGTCCAAGTTCAATGATTGCTTCTGGGAGATCATTTATGGCTATAGAGGGTGATATAAGAAGCCACAAGGCACAGACACTACGCTAAATAATTGACTGGTTTCCTTTTGCAAAAATAATCTCTGAGGAGCACTCGGATACTTGCTTTGTCGAGCACTAAATGTTTTCGGTTCAGGCAAAGGCTGGCACTAACTTTCCTGACATTTTTAATATAAAAGGTGCTTTAACAGCTTGAAGTGAGTCAGACTTCACAATAGGAAAAGTATTAATTAGCTGTCTGCTTCACTCTAGTTTTGCATCGACAGTAACCTCTGGATTGCATCTTGTGAGAGATAATTAGTTTACCCACTTATTCGGCTGAGTTTCGTTTTGCGTCAGCACAAAAACTGATTTTTATACAAAAGGCTATTTAGGTTAGGTCACGGTTGAGTTGGTAATCAAATTGCATTCAAGAAATGTTCTGCAGATACAAAGCAAATAGGGAATCACAGTGAAAAGTGCTGATGCCAAAATTTTATCTTTGGACCTTCTGCAAACAACTCTTTGATTATGCCTCTAAATTAGAGTAAGACAAATTATAGTTTTTTTTTTTTTTACTTGCTTTGAAGGCATAGTGTCCTAAACATGAAAAATCTTTTACCCTTTTTTCTCAAGCAAAAGTCATAAGGCTTTAGAAGACTTGGAATAAGAGGTGTAATGAGTACCTGAAAACCTGAGTAAAAGTACAGATACCTTACAGGAAAAATGACATAAAGGGGTCATCGGATGCAAAACTAACTTTTACATGTTTTTTTTACATGGGACGCTATATTGATGATGTCTGCTTGTTTTGGTCGGGGTCAGAATCAGAGTTAAAAGAATTCCATACATTTTTAAATAGTATTAACTCTAACATTAAGCTGTCTTTGGAGTACAGTAGAGAGTGCATTCATTTTCTTGACCTTACTATTTTTAAAGATGATCTAGGATCTTTACATACATCAGTGTTTAGGAAACCTACAGATAGAAACACTATTTTACATGCTAAAAGTTTCCATCCTAATTGGCTGAAAGACAATGTCCCATATGGACAGTTCCAGAGGGTGAGAAGAATTTGTGATCGAGACAAGGTTTTTGAAAATCAATCCATAGAAATGATGTCAAGATTTGCAGAATGGGGATATAAGAACACGATTCTCCAAAAAGCTTATACTAGAGCTAAGCACACTGATAGAATATCATTACTTAAAAGAAATACAGTAAAACAGACAAAGGACAGACCAGTATTTGTCACTAGGTACAGTACAGAGAGTGAACAAATTAAACAAATCATAAGAAAAAACTGGGGTATTATTGAGAGTGACGACCTTTTAAGCAAGTTTTTTCCTGATCCACCTTTGGTAAGTTTTAGAAGATGTCCTACTCTACAAGATAAACTGGTCCATAGTTCCCCTTCAGTCGAATCACTTCGACGTTACATGGGAATTCGCTTAGAATCCAATCATATCTGAGCCTTATACAAAAGGCCAATGAAAATTGGCGAGTGGCATTTGCATGATGCGCCACGCCCCGTACATACGGGTATAAAAGGCGACGTCATGCGCCAGTCAGACAGCTTCTTCGCTTCAGATCCGTCTGAATGTTGAGCCTGCTTTCTCTGCTAAGAGTCTACAATCTTCAAAAGAGTTCTTCCAGAGTTCCTGCTCTCTCTCCTGACGTGCTGCAACTAAAAGAGCTTATCCTTCTGCAGCCGTCAGCGATCTCCCGCGGGCTGCCGTTTTCACGGCCACTACAGCCGCTCTGCTTTCCAGCGAGAGAGTCCCGTTGAGTGCACAGCCGCCCCGCGGCTTTTTCCCTGGGCAGACCGGGAGCTAAAAGAGCAATTTCTCGCGGCCGTAAGACGTTCTTTTCAGAATGGCTTTTCGGCCGTGCGCTTCAGGATGCGGTAGTTTCCTCCCTCCTGCGGACGGACATGATCACTGCCTCACGTGTTTGGGGAGTGAGCACGCTGAGGCAGCGTTCATGGATGGTGAATGCATTCATTGCGAATGCATGACCATGAGCACGCTGAAGTCCCGCCGCTCGTTCGCGAGGCGGCTCCCCCCGTCTTCCTCTCGCGGTCCGTCGTTAAGCCGTCAATGCTTTTCGGCCACCGCGGCGAGACGCGGGGGGGACTTAACTGTCACCGTGCAGAACGCACCGCCGGCCCAGAAAGCCCTGCGGTCTTCTGTCACACAGCGTGGTCCCGTCGAGTTCCCGGAGCAGTACGCTTCCCCGCCCAGCGGGCTGAGCGTCTCCTTCGGTGCTCCTGCGGAGGATGAGATGTCGACCGCAGCATCAGAGGGAGAGTCGGTCGGCGAGGCGGACGCTTCGGCGGCGCGGCCCCCTCTAGAGGTGGCCGCTCCGTCTGAGGTGGACGTTGAGCTATCGACTATGCTCCTCCGGGCCGCCAGGGGGATCGGTCTGGAGGTGCCCCAGGCGCCCCCGGCCGATCCTTCTAGGCTGGATGATTGGTTCCTGGGGAGGGCCCCCGCGGCTCCACCTCGCCCCCCCTCGGTCCCATTCTTCCCGGAGGTGCACGAGGAGCTGACGAGATCCTGGCGGGCCCCCTTCTCATCACGGCCCCGCCCCAGCTCCTCTCCCCTCACCACCCTCGATGGCGGGGCGGCCAGGGGGTATGCAGCGATTCCCCGGGTCGAGCGCGCTGTGGCGGTGCATTTGTGCCCACGCGGCGCTGCCACCTGGAGGGATCGTCCGCATCTCCCGTCCAGGGCGTGCGAGCGCTCGTCCGCCCTTGCGGGCCGCGTTTACCACGCCGCTGGACAGGCCGCCACCGCCCTGCATGCTATGGCGATCCTACAAGTTTATCAGGCCCAGGCCCTGAAACAGCTGCACGAGGGTGGTCCCGACCAGGGGGTTATGGAAGAACTCCGCGCCGCCACCGACTTCGCCCTACGGGCGACGAAGGTCACGGCGCGTTCCCTTGGTCAGGTGATGTCCACAGCCGTGGTCCAGGAGCGACACCTATGGCTCACTCTGGCCCAGATGGCAGACGTCGACAAAGCTCGCTTTCTTGACGCTCCTATCTCCCAGAGTGGCCTATTCGGCGACACTGTCGAGGACTTTGCCCAGCAGTTCTCGGCAGTCCAGAAGCAGAGGGAGGCCATTCAACACATCCTGCCCCGCCGCGAGTCCAAACCCATCCCGCCGCCGGTGGCTCAGCCTCCCCCCGCTCGTCGCCGAGGGCGCCCCCCCGCGGCCCCCACCAAACCTGCTCCGTCGCCTGCTGAACCCAAGAAGGAGACGGCCCGACGTCGAGCTGGCCGCGGGGGTGCGGCGCCGCCCGCCTCTCAGGGACCTGCAAAGAACACCCGCAAGAGAGCCGCGAAACGTCCCTGACGCGGGCAACCCGGAGGTGGAGAAGTTTGTTCTTCAGGGGACGAGAACATCTGCGTCCCCGCTCCCGCTGGAGGGCCGGGGGTTGTTGTGCACTTTAACGCTGCCGCCGGCCCACGGGTCGGCGGTACCCACAACTTCAATAAAAGAGCAATTTCCTTCACCTCCGGGGCCTCGGCCCCGTGTTCCCGTTCCGGGCGGCACCAGGATGCCCTCTCGGAGCCGGACTCGGAGCTGTCTTTCGCCAGCGCGGGAACCTGGGAAGAAGGTAGGCCCTGCTCAGAGCAGCTTGTCTCCCCTTCCTGTTCCCCCCCTAGGCTGCCCCACCACGGTCACGTCGGTCAACGTTCCCTTGACACCCCTGTCGAGGCGCTTGGGGGCCTGGCTTCAGCTCCCCAGCCCCTCGCGGTGGTTGATACGGACGGTACGTCTCGGCTATGCGATTCAGTTCGCCAAAGCTCCGCCCAGGTACAGAGGTGTCCTTCACACTCGTGTCCACTCAGACACCCACGCCGCTGTCCTGCGTGCAGAGGTCGCAGTCCTACTGGCGAAGGATGCGATCGAGCTTGTCCCTCCAGCCGAGATGAGGTCAGGGTTTTACAGTCCCTACTTCATCGTGCCCAAAAAGAGTGGTGGGTTAAGACCCATCCTGGATCTCAGAGTCCTGAATCGGTCCCTTCTCAGGCTGCCGTTCAAGATGCTCACGACGAAGCGCATGCTCTCATGCATTCGTCCCCAGGATTGGTTTGCAGCCATCGACCTGAAGGACGCGTACTTCCATGTCTCGATTCTTCCTCGCCACAGGCCCTTTCTTCGGTTTGCGTTCGAGGGTCGAGCATACCAGTACAAAGTTCTCCCATTCGGCCTGTCCCTCTCTCCTCGCGTTTTCACCAAGGTTGCGGAAGCGGCCCTGGCCCCTCTTTGGCTGTCAGGTTTCCGCATCCTCAACTATCTCGACGACTGGCTTCTGATAGCCCACTCTCGAGAGGTGCTTTGCGACCAGAGGGACCTGGTGCTTCAGCACCTCAGCCGCCTGGGCCTTCAGGTCAACCGAGAAAAGAGCAAACTCTCCCCAGTGCAGAGGATCTCTTTTCTCGGCGTGGAGCTGGACTCGGTCTCCATGACAGCCCGTCTCACCAACGAGCGCGCTCAGTCGGTGCTGAGATGTCTAGATTTATTCAGGCACAAGACAGCGGTTCCTCTAAAAACTTTTCAGAGGCTCCTGGGGCATATGGCAGCTGCGGCCGCGGTAACGCCGCTGGGCTTGCTTCATATGAGACCGCTTCAGCACTGGCTACACGACCGAGTCCCGAGACGGGCATGGCACCGTGGCACACTCCGGATTGGCGTTTCCCCGCAGTGTCGCCGCCTGTTCAGCCCGTGGTCAGACCCTGCCTTTCTCCAGGCCGGAGTAC
Organism: Garra rufa; assembly: GCF_049309525.1. Lineage (NCBI taxonomy): Eukaryota > Metazoa > Chordata > Actinopteri > Cypriniformes > Cyprinidae > Garra > Garra rufa. The sequence goes on from NC_133374.1 coordinate 42,252,469, forward strand.
CCCTGGGGCAGGTGTCCAGGCACATCGTGGTTTACACGGATGCCTCCACCACGGGTTGGGGTGCTGTGTGCAACGGGCAAGCAGCTTCGGGCTCCTGGACAGGACCTCGACTGCAGTGGCACATCAATTGCCTCGAGTTGTTGGCTGTGCTTCTGGCCCTTCGTCGCTTCCGACCGACGTTGCGTCAGAAGCACGTACTTGTGCGTACCGACAGCACTGCGACTGTGGCTTATATCAACCGCCAGGGCGGCCTCCGCTCCCGTCGCATGTCACAACTCGCCCGCCGTCTGCTCCTCTGGAGTCAAACGTGGCTAAAATCGCTACGTGCCATTCACATTCCGGGGGAACTCAACCGTGCAGCCGATCAGCTCTCACGGCAGTCCACCCTCCCTGGAGAATGGCGACTCCACCCCGAGACAGTCCAGCTGATTTGGAGGCATTTCGGGGAGGCCCAGATAGATCTGTTTGCCTCCCCCGAATCCTCCCACTGCCAGCAGTTCTTCTCCCTCAACGAGGTATCCCTCGGCAGGGACGCTCTGGCCCACAGCTGGCCTCCGGGGCCCAAGTACGCCTTTCCCCCAGTGAGCCTCCTTGCACAGACCCTGTGCAAGATCAGGGAGGACGAGGAGCAGGTTCTCCTGGTCGCCCCATACTGGCCTGCCAGGACCTGGTTCCCAGAACTCATTTCCCTCGCGGCAGCCCCTCCCTGGAAAATCCCCTTGAGGAAGGACCTTCTTTCTCAGGGGATGGGCACTATTTGGCACCCACGTCCCGATCTATGGAACTTGCACGTCTGGCTCCTGGACGGGACGCTTCAGACCTCGCCGGCCTTCCACAGGCCGTGGTAGAAACCATCACTCAGTCCCGAGCCCCCTCTACAAGGCAGGCGTACGCACTGAGGTGGGGTCTATTCGTCGACTGGTGTTCCTCACGCAAACAGGACCCACAGAGATGCACGATTGCAGTAGTGCTTTCCTTCCTGCAAGAGAAGTTGGAGCGCAGGCTGTCCCCTTCGACTCTCAAAGTGTATGTCGCCGCTATTGCCGCACATCACGATGCAGTGGATGGATCATCCCTAGGTAAGCACCCTCTGGTCGTGAGATTCCTCAGAGGCGCTAGGAGGATCAATCCTCCCAGACCGCGCCTCGTACCCTCTTGGGACCTCTCCGTCGCCCTCCAGGGCCTGCGGGGACCTCCCTTCGAGCCCCTCGCCTCAGTTGAGCTTAAGTTTCTGTCATTGAAGACAGCGCTCCTGACTGCGTTGGCCTCCATCAAGAGGGTGGGGGATCTGCAAGCTTTCTCTGTCGACGAAGCGTGCCTGGAGTTCGGGCCCGGCGATTCTCACGTCATCCTGAGACCCCGGCCCGGCTATGTGCCCAAGGTTCCCACCACGCCTTTCCGCGATCAGGTGGTGAACCTGCAAGCTCTGCCCTTGGAGGAGGCAGACCCAGCTATAGCATCGTTGTGTCCAGTCCGTGCTCTGCGCACTTACGTAGACCGCACTCGGCACTTCAGACGCACTGAGCAGCTCTTTGTCTGCTTCGGAGGTCAGCAGAAAGGGAATGCTGTCTCCAAACAGAGGTTGGCGCATTGGGTGGTAGAAGCCATCTCCCTGTCTTACTTGTATCAGGGAGAGCCTTGCCCCTTAGGCTTGCATGCCCACTCCACACGGAGTGTTGCATCTTCCTACGCGTTGGCACATGGCGCCTCATTAGCGGACATCTGCAGAGCTGCCGGCTGGGCGACACCAAATACCTTTGCCAGGTTTTACAACCTTCGCTTAGAGGCCGTGTCCTCCCGAGTTCTGACAGGTGACCGGGAGGACGGCTAGTGTCGGCTTGCTGCGCCATTCCCACGTGGATCCGTGCGCTATCTCCCAGTCTGTTCCCTCCGGCGAACCTGGGTCCTCCATGCCCCTCAGTCCGGGCTAGACGCGGAGTAGCTCTTGACTGTGCTCCTGCCGGGTCTCCTTCGCCCCGCAGGTTGTGGCTATTTTTCTCTATATTTTTTCCAGGGGTCAACCAGAAGGCCTCTGTTTCCCTCGTATATCCCTAAAACCCCCTTATGGATATATTGAATTTCTTATTTTCACATGGACAGAATTCATGTCTCCGCCCCCCCAACCCCTGCTTCAGTTTCTGGCATCCCTGGGGACCCCCCTTCTCGGGCCCCAGGGCGTTGGGAAGGTTACGTTAACGTCCGCCTGTTGACACGTCCGCCTGCCGGCACGTGGTCGTTGCGTAACGCGGCGCAGGGACGTGGCTTGTTCCATAGGGTCAGTTCCCATGTAACGTCGAAGTGATTCGACTGAAGGGGAACGTCTAGGTTACGTAGGTAACCCTCGTTCCCTGAAGGAGGGAACGGAGACGTTACATCCCCTGCCACGTCCCTGTCGTCGCGCTGACGCCGGCTCAACCCGGCTCCTCAGCGAAGAACCTGTCTGACTGGCGCATGACGTCGCCTTTTATACCCGTATGTACGGGGCGTGGCGCATCATGCAAATGCCACTCGCCAATTTTCATTGGCCTTTTGTATAAGGCTCAGATATGATTGGATTCTAAGCGAATTCCCATGTAACGTCTCCGTTCCCTCCTTCAGGGAACGAGGGTTACCTACGTAACCTAGACGTTATCTAAAACCAGATTCCGAACAAATGTGGTTGAGCACCAGACCCAAGGGTTGTTATAAATGTCACCACTGCAATCACTGTACTAATGTAAGGCAAACAAAAATTTTCGAGGATATTGTTTCCCAAAAGCAATTTAAGATTAATCACTTTATAAATTGTAAAACTACTTTTGTTGTCTATAGATTAGAGTGTCCTATGTGCAAAGTGTTTTATGTTGGAAGAACGAAACAACGCTTACAAGACAGATTGGCCGAACACAAATATGCTATTCGCACAGGCAACATTAATTACCCAATGGCAAGACACTACATGGAACACCATAATAGTAATCCGTCTACTTTACAGGCCTGTGGGATTGATCACATCCCACTGACCTTGAGAAAAGGTGATAGACAGAGGCAGTTAAACCAGAAGGAGACTTTTTGGATATTTAAACTCCAAGCCACTAAATATCCAGGCCTAAATGAAGACCTGGACTTTAGTGTCTTTCTCTGATTTTATGTCTGGTTGTTGCCATCCTTTTATTTTTACACTAGATTTTGCTTACTTCTACCTGGTGACTGTGTGTGTGTTTTAGTATGTATATGTGATATTCAGTGTGTTTCAGGTATAATGTTTATGTCTCACTGTTTGGTAAGGATGACACCTGTTGGTTGTGATATACAGATACTTGTCACCTGACTAATTGATCTGCAAGGTGGAGCTTTCTGATTGGTGTTTAGAAGTTAAGTACCTCCAGTTTTTTAGTAAGGTTTAATGTGACCAAGCCGCTGCAATAAAGGCTTTTTAACTTTTTCCAAATGAGAGTGCCTTGGAGTTCCTTTTGCTTTATTAACTTTTACATGTTGTTTGAACATTAATGTGTGTTGGCAATTTGTGTACACAACCACCCTACAATGATAAAAATCCACCCAGTGGTATTGTTTTAATCTTTAAAAGTAATATCCCCTTTTTAAAATCAGGTCATTCTCAGCTTCTTGTCGTTGTGACGGCACACCGACAGAGGCCACTCCCACGATAGTTCATTGACCCGCTCACCGAGCTGAAACAGTCCGACTCTGACCGCCATTGTGTGACTCAGGTGCAGAGGAAAATAAGAATGTCTCAGATTGAGTGATTGAGGTGTTCTATTGTTGGATGTAATAATGAACATAGCAGTAGTCATTTACTCCTGACATCTGAGCCACTGAAGATGCAGAGGATTAACGGTACTTTCGGTTTTAAAATGAAAGCGCTGATTTCCCTACATATGCGTCTATGTTCATGCAAATTGTTCCTAATGCAGCTTCACCCACAGCAGAAGTGAGTATAAGAGTTTTTGTATGCATCTTTGCAAATGGCAATTGCAAATTCTTAATAATTCGCTTGTTGGCAAGTTTCACCGCTAAATGCGGCTAAACGCTGCTAAACGAGGCTAAATGCGGCTAAAGTAAACATATTATATTTAAAAGTACCAAAGGCACAAAGCTTATTGCTATTATTGGGTGGCTGGCGCACTACAAATAGGCCTAATGAATGCAATCAAAGACATACTGACCCTGCGAGAAAAAAGAGCAGCATGAACATTCTTCAAACATCTCTTTTTGGGTTTTACAGGTGAGAGAAAGGAAGGAATGTGATACTCTGAGCAGAAAGAGAATATAATCCTATTTTAGAGACATACAGATAATAAACAGACACAAAATATTGCAACAAGACAACAGGGAGTTTTACAGAGGCAATCTTTTACAGGTCAATATTCTCATTATAGGTTCAAGCTGCAACACAACATATTGATAAGCCATTTGGTCTTTAACGTGACTCATTGCATTTTTGCTTGGTTGCCTCCATTAAATAAAGAAGGGGAAGGAGTGGAAAGATGCTGTGGTAGTGGGTGACTTCTGCAGTCTGAGATGGCATCTTTATGGGCTGGAATCAGTTGTTTATGAGGCTGACAGTGTGCTGATTCAGCTTATCTGGTGCTTCTACTAGTGTTGAGGTGTTTTATTAACACCCTCAGGGTGTGCACCTCTAAGAGTGGGCCAGGGCCATCCTAAGGCCTGCCAAACACACTTAACAACTTACGTCTGAGGAAAATACATACACTAGCCTGCTGAAAAAAATTAACATACAGCAGTGTGAAGTAGCTGAATAGACAGTAAAATAGCTAATTATGAAGACATGCTGCAGCTCTTATAATAATGTGCTTGACACTGAATCCATCTGAATGGTTTATAAAAAGGTGCTTCTTTTTAGTTTTATATTAGAAAACTTAAGTGTTCTTCATAGTCATCTACTTTTTTTCTTCACTACAAAAAAATAAATAATGTGTTCAGTAATTAGTATTATGTTATCTTTTTTTCAGTGAGCATATCTAATAAATATCTATATCCATAAAACACAATACATCTTCTTGAAAATCAAAATTGTGTAAAATAGATTTTTTTTTTTTTTTTGCAAACCTTAGTAAATCACATTGCATGATTTATTTAAATACTGTCCTCCCCTAAATTTTGTGTCTGAAAGGGAAACAATTACAAATGCATATGCAAAAAGGTTAGCCACAAAAAAGACTGTGTCCACACCTTTTCATCGCTAATTTTTCACTGTGAGTCTTTATAAAATAATGACAGTAGTTTGTTTTTTTTTAATGGTAAAAAAGTATTTGCACTGATGCAAGATGCCAGTAAATCTGCCCTAAAGTTGTCTATTTCAAATAGAATGAGGAATATGTATCCAAGTTAAGAGGGGATATTCTCAGAACTGTGGCCAACATTCTGGCAATGTTCTCTCAAAATTATGAATAAACATTAGCCACATTTCCACAATGCTATTCTTTCAGTAACGTTAATAGAATGTTTGTTTATCTGAGTTCTCTTTAATGCATAAAAGTGTATACATTATTCATGGAATATTTATAACTACAATGTTTTAGTTTAATAAATTTGTCTTGTGTTTTTTTTTTTATGTTACCAGTTTTAGAATATTTTGAGAACATTCCAAGAAATACTGCATCCATAATGTTTGCAAAACCTGTTTACAACATTTAAAAAACAATATTATTATCAAGTGGAAAAAATGCTCAAATGGGCACATACAATCATGATTAATATAACACAAAGCCATATTTAACAGTATGAACTTTCTTAATTCAAAGTGTGTTTCCTTTTCTTGCATAATCAATGTTTGTTGGGGTTCTTCATGTAATCTAGATGTAACTATTATTGTAGTGATGATAATAGATATTTAATAATAGAACTTTGTTTTAAAGTTCAAACAATTAAAAAGCCAATCAAGCCAAAATGCTGGGGCACCCTCAACTTGGATGCCAAATTAAGCCTGTGAATGGTAATCATACCAAATTTCCTCATTTTTTTTTCTCCAAGTTGATAGTAGTGGTCACAACAAGAACTGAAGGGCTACATTGTGCCAATATTGATTCAGTTGCATTCATCCTTTCAAGGGAATGATTCCCCGGCTCTCCTCCACTGAAGTGATTTCAGCATTCATTTAGCCATAGAAAGCTCACAGCAGATAACACAGCTGGATATAAAATCTCAAGCCTGTGGGCAATTTTAGCTTAAGCTTGAATTGACATTGTATGCATTAAGTTGAGGTAAAATGGTGAGACATCAGCTATTCTGCTTTCAAAGACCATATGTAACAAATCATCATTGCTGGAATTTAATTGATTTAATGGCTGGCATCATAAAGAATGTTTCTCACAAGCATACCATTTAAGGCACTGTTACCAAATAAGTTTATTAAACTGGGGTTATCAAACGTGCAAGTAGGATTTTAAGTATGTTTTTGCACAAACAAATGACAATGCTCTTGGATTTTATACTGACACGTGAACTGAACTGAACCAAAACTCAACTGACTGGAGTTGCATAATAACACTATTGTCTTGCTAAAGCTGCTTTATGGGAGAATGTTGGATCTGCCTCAGTTTTGACGTTTGCATCATTGATTATGATTTCCTGTTTAATACTGTGTAACGGTGGTGACCGCCTTAGCACAAAAGTCTTTCAAAGAAATAATATATTCCTTCTGTTCGGGCGCCAACCAGGAATTTCCTGACAAAGATGGTATTTTTCCCCGGATAGCAAAAAACCACCAGTTACAATATTTACAAAAACAAAAATATATGTCAGCGAAAACTGTTAGCCAAAAAAAGTTTTATTTTTCAATGTCCAAAAAAACAACACACAAAAAAAAACAACTGTTCAAGAGCAGAAAAAAAACAAAAATGTTCAGCAATGCAGTTTAAGGGTGAAAAAGAAAAGAAATCCCTGTAGGAATCGCCGCGTCACCTGTGTCACGTTTCCAATAGGCAGATTCGCGTCCAGGACCATTCATAAATTGTACATAAGAAAGAAAAAAAACATAGAATAAACATTCTGTTAATTAGTTAAAAATTACTAACATCAACAACTTAAAAGGTACAATAATCAATAAACAATCCCAGTAATACTTAAGCATATCAAAAGTGCGTGCGTGAATGTTTTGCGAGTGCGTGCGTGAATGAATGGGTGGGTGTAATGGCGGCGCACAGGTACTGACCAAGTTTGTCGTTTAAGAAGGGATCTAGGGGGTGTTGTCATCAGGCACCGTTTCGGCGGATTAAGCAGCCCTTTACTTGTCTTCAGCTTTATTAAAAACAGATGATCAGGATGTGCAACGCAGTGAAGTTGAGTGAACTCCGCGACGCACCAGACATCGCTCACAGGAAGCCTCAGCTCACAAGCAGCCGTCTCTCCCCTTCGTACGGTGATCTAATCCGATCAATCACTCCCACAACTTCAAACCTTTTGATGACGCACCCTCTCTCAGGTACGAACCCACTTTATATCCTCCTTGCTTCCGCCGTTAATTGAAATGCGCCTCCCCATACACGCAAAGTGAAAGTAAAAAATAAAAGTAAACAAAACAAAGATGTGGCGTAAAGCTCCTTTTTTTCGTGATCGCCACACTCTCCCTCCCTGGAAGAAAACAACCCACGGTTGTTTAAAAAAACAACAACATGTATTAGAAACCTAAGAATTCTTCATCATCAGAGGGTTCTTGAAATAGCTCATACAGTTTTTGTTTTTCCAGAGACTCCAATTCTTCCGCTGTTGGAAAACACATTTTTAAGTTACAGACATGTGCTGTACGTACATCTTCTCCGGTGTCTTCCAAGGCTATTTGATAGTTCAGTGGACCCAACTGCTTCAGGATACGGTAAGGCCCTTTCCATTTTGGTGCCAACTTTGCACTAAAGTGGTGTTTTGCACTTGATTGTGGAAAATTTCGCAGCCAAACTCTGTCTTTATGTTTGAAAGTTGACTCTCTCCTCTTTTTATTATAGTTCCTCAGTTGTCTCATCTTGGCTTTTTCAGTATTTTCTTTAGCTTGCATTTGCAGCTGATGGAGGTGATGGACCACATCGTAAGAAGCAGTGTCTGGAGATAAGTTAGGGCCATGAAGCATTTTATCCATTGGTCCTTGGAGCTTTCTGCCAAGCTGGAGTTCTGCTGGAGATAATCCAGTGGTCTCTTGGATGGCGGAATTCAGAGCGAATCGGAACTCGGGCAAGAACTGATCCCACTTCTTGTGATTGTCGTCTACGTAGGCTGCCATCATAGTTTTGAGGGTACGATTCACTCTTTCTGTCATGTTGGTTTGTGGATGGTAGGCTGTAGTTAGTTTAGGTGGAATGCTCCAATTCTCACACAGCTCTCTGAACACCGCTGAGACAAACTGAACACCCCTGTCTGAGAGAATAAAATCCGGAACGCCCCATCGAGTCAGGATCTCTTTTCTGAAGATGGAAGCAACATTTTGTGCAGTGGCCTGACGGATGGGGAATAACTCAACCCATCGCGAATAATAATCAACAAACACTAGCAGGTATTCAGTTTGATTTGAACTCCGTGGTAAGGGACCCATGATGTCGACTCCTAGCATTTGGTTTGGGTGTGTGGTGGTAATTTGCTGCAATTTTCCAGCAGGTTTTCGATTATCATTTTTCAAAGTTTGACATTTTATACAGGTTTTGACATGACGTTTCACATCAGACCACATGCCAGGCCAGAATGCTACTTCCTGGAGTCGCTTGTACGTTTTGTAGATTCCTCCATGGCCACTAAGAGGACTGGAGTGATAGTGCTGCAGCAGAGTGGGACGAAGACTACTGGGAACGTACACACGGTAGTGCAACTGGTTATTTGGGAGGTATGTTTTATGATATAATTTGTCCTCAACAACTTCGTATTGTTCTACCAGATTTAAACTGTTTTCTGCAACTGCTTGCAATAGCTTTGTAACTTCTGCGTCTTTGTGTTGTTCCTCCCACAAGACAACATCTGACAATGGAAGCTCTGGTTCCTTGTGACTGGTGTACAGACTGCAACTTGAGGTTTGAGAAGTCCTTGATAGTGCATCTGGTGCTACATTTAGTTTCCCTTTTCTGTACTATGATAAAATCAAATTTCTGCAGTCGCAGTACCCAACGGATGAGACGACTGGTGGTTTTGGTGGAACCCATGACCCATTGTAGGGCGGAATGATCTGTGACAACGGTGAAAAGTTTGTGTTCCAGGTAGTGTTGCCATTTTTCTAAAGCCCACACAACTGCCAGACATTCCTTTTCAGTTGCTGTATAATTTAATTCAGCTCCTGTTAAGGATCTGCTTGCATATGCAATTACTTCCTCCCTGCTAGTATCTTTCCGTTGGGCCAGAATTGCACCCAGACCCGTGTCACTGGCGTCAGTGTAAACGGTGAAGGGGAGTGCAAGATCTGGATGGCCAAGGATGGGTGATGAGGTGAGGCAAGACTTTAATTGTTCGAATGCTTGTTGGCACTGTACTGTCCACTGAAATCGTTGTCCTTTCTTTTTCAGTGAGTTGAGGGGTTCGGCTATTTTTGAAAAGTTCGGGACAAACCGATGGTACCAGCCCGCTAATCCAAGGAACCTTTGAACCTCCTTCAGGTTTTTTGGCACAGGGTAGGCGTGCATGGCCTCTGTCTTACATGAGTCTGCTGAAATGCCTTGAATGCTGACTACATGTCCCAGAAAGGTGATTTCTTGCAGACAGAACTTGCTCTTCTTCAAATTAATAGTTAGCCCAGCCGTTTCCAACCTGTGAAGAACAGTCTGAAGGTCATGGAAATGCTGGGTGATCGAAGGTGAGTAAATGATTATATCGTCTATATAGACGAGGCATATTTTTCTTCTTAACTCCCCCAGGACTGTTGCCATAAGTCTCTGAAAAGTGGCGGGAGCATTTTTGAGACCAAAAGGCATAACATTAAACTGATAGAGCCCTGCAGGTGTGATAAAGGCAGTTTTGGCTTTGCTATCGGAGCTCATTATCACCTGCCAATAGCCACTGTTGAGATCAATAGTGGAGAAAATGGCAGCTCCAGAGAGTGACTCCAGGATTTCTGTAATGTTGGGGAGAGGGTAAGCATCGCTTTCTGTGACCGAATGAACTTTTCTGTAATCCACACAGAATCTAAGTTTTCCATCCTTTTTAGGAACCAAGACCACTGGTGAGGCCCAGCCAGAGTGAGATGGTTCAACAATTCCTTCCTTCAGCATTTCTTCAAGTTGCTCATCCATGGCAAGTTGTTTTAGAGGAGACATGCGATATGGTTTTTGTTTAATGGGTACTTGGCAAGTAGTATAAATGTGGTGTTGCAGAACATCAGTACGTCCAGTCCGGGGAGTACACACCTGAGGGTTGCTTTGCAGGATGTGGAGCAACTGTTGTTTACCATCTGGAGGTAAATGAGCTTCATCCACTGCTTTTTGAATTAACATTCCTTTATCCATACTGTCAGGGTGTTGAATTAGCAGTTGAGTGGATGGAGGTGGAATAGAACTTAGTAAAGACAGATTCTGTGTGATTTTCTTCTGTGGCAGAGTTCCTTGTGGTGGACTTACATATGGCACACTGGCATTTCCTGGTTGAAAGGGATACTCTTTTTCAGGAGAAAACTTGAAAGAATATTTTTGGTCTGTGACATTAAGCTGCATCCCACTGAAGAAGATAAAATCCAAACCTAGGACTACAGCATAAGCGAGAGCTTGTGACGTCAGAACAGCAGCAGGTATAGTAAAAGCTTGGTCATGGAGTTGTAGAGTGGTATTCATCCATCCTAATGGAATCTCTGCTTTTCCATTTGCCAAGTAGAGAGGTCCACGGGACCATAGGAGGAGGTGAGTGGATGATGGAAGCAGCTTCATGAGACTTTCATGAATAAGAGTGAAACTTGCACCAGTATCCACAATGGCTTTTCCAGTCCATGCAGCAATACTGATGGGAACAACCAATTGCTGAGGTACTGTCATCGGTGCATTAAGGCCTGTGGGTATTGTGGTTTTCTTGATGGTAGATGGAGGCTCCTGCATTCTCGTGGCAGTAACAGAGTTGTTTGAAGACTGACCCCTTGTCTGAGGAGAGGAATATGGATGCTTGCTGCTTGTGAAACTGTGTCCAGCGAACTGCGGGGACTGTGGAGGTATATAGTGTGGACACTTCCCTGGTGGATGCTGTCCTCTGCATCTCCAACATTGAACGGGGACATTCTCAACAGGTCGGTTCGGTGAGGGTTTTTGTGATGGGGGGGAATTCTTTGGACCCAGTCGACCTTCATATCGAAGCTGTTGTTCATGATCTTTTTCCAGTTGGTGTCCTAACTTAACCAACTCCTCCACTGTACTCATTCGACTACGCAATTGGCTGGCCAGGTAAGGCTTGATGTTTTTTAGTATCATCTTTACAATTTCACCTTCCGTTAGATCAGCCTTCCATCTTCTACAAAGTGCTCTGTAGGAAAAAGCAAAGTCTCTTATAGATTCTTTCTCACCCTGGATCTTTGTTCTAACCCGTTCAGCCAGTTCATCCTCATAATCTTCAGACAAGAAAGCAGAAAGAAAAGCAGCTTCAAACTCGCTCCATGTGGTTATGCTGGAACGTCTGACCTCCCACCAGTCACGTGCGGTTCCATATAGGACAGTACGGAAGGTGGCCAAGATATCCACATCAGTGAGGGGATGAAGAGCCAAGAAATCCTGACACTTAGTTAGGTACAGTAGGGGGTCTGCATCATCTGATGGCCTTCCAAAAGTGGGAAAAGTTAACCTGATATGGTCACTTTTTATTACAGATGACGGTTGAAGAGTTGCAGAAGTTGAAGACTCAGATGGCAGAGTTGAAGTGATGGGGGTGCTGGAAACTGGTGGTGCCACGTTTTGTTCCTCAATCTGTTTTTTGAGTCCTTGAAACTCTTTCTCCATCTCATTTTTCAATTCCTTTACACATGTAGAGAACTTGTTAATTTGAGTGACACATTGCTGAAGTTCTGTGGTAATGTGATCGTGATTAGTTTGAAATGCATGTTGAACAGCTTTGAGGTCCTGCTGAACTTCTGACTGAAGTTGGTCCACCATGAAACGCATTTCCGACACCATATTAGATTCCACCTTTTGCAGTTCATCTGTAATCATTTGTTTCACAGCTTTAGTTAACTTGTCTGTTTCAGATTCCTCCTGTTGTTTGGTGGTGGTCAACAGAGTGAAGACTTGACTCTTGTTATCCTCCACTTTTGCAGTAAGGTCAGCGAGTTGACTTTTGTGGTGAGAAGAAGTGACTTTCATTTCTTGGGTAAGATCATTCACATTTTTTTCTTGTCTTTTCATGAAGTCAAATAAGATATCCCAGTTCCCTTGTACCTGAGCAGTAAACTGTTGAATTTCCCTTCCAGGAGTTGGTAGAACGTTTGGCAGGTCGTGTTGTGCAACTGAAGATGGAGTTTCTCCTTCGGATGATGTGCAAAGCTGCATGTTATCCATTTGGGGTGCCCAGGTGAGAGTTTGCACGGGAGTGCTGCCAGCTAGAACAGGAGAAAACCTTGGAAAAGGGGTTACAGGATGCATGGGACTGAATGGAATAGGGGTGTTATACACTGCAGAGACACCAGGTGGAGGTACCTGAGGTATCAGAGGTCGCACTGCTGGTGGCCATACTGGAGTTGCAATGTCTGGGGGAGACTCCATTTCTACAAAAGTAGAGGGGGAAGGAGGGGTTGCCGCCATATTTGTTGGGTTCAATGTGTGTGATTGAAGTGTTGGCAGGAAATCAGTAAATGTAAAATGTAAATCAGTAATAGTGTTGGTGTCAATTTATTTCACACCACAGTTCACAATTTCACAAAACTCCACAAGGAAATGTTTCACAAAATTCTTTTCCCCAAGTATAAGTAATTATCCCCCAGTTAGAACACTTAAACACAGTTCCCTTCCGGGAACTCGAGCCGCGTCAGGAACGCTATGGGGAACGCCATTGGCGGGCCGCACTCTGAACTGTGTATAACAACCAATGAAATGACGGGGGTGACGTCACAGGCGCGGTGACGTCACCGACCAGGAAGTATAAAGCACGTGCGTTTGAAGCCGGCGGCAGCTTTTGTCATTCAGCGAGAGTGCTCTGTGTCTGTGTCTGTCTTGCCATTTCTGCTGTTTTTGTGTCCAGTTTGACACCCTTTTATTTGAGTAGAATGGCATCTTTACAACCTAAAAGTAAAAAGAGTTTGATGGTGGTTAAGCGGCCGCATAGACAGTGTGTCCCTCCCTGCCAACGCTTCATTGTTGGTGGGGATACACACAGTCTATGCGTGGTCTGCTTGGGAGCGGAGCATGCACAGTCAGCCCTCGAAAAGGCTGGCTGTGAGCACTGTGAACGCCTGCCGGTGCGTCTGCTTCGCTCCCGGAAAACCCTCTTCGAGGAGGGGGCTTTCACTAGCGTGCCCCGTGGGTCTGGCCCCGCTTCCGTCGAGGCGGAGCGGCGGCTGCACTCGTGGGGCTCGCAGCTCGATCTGCTGGAGGGTACGGAGACGGGTGATCCCCTATCTCCGCCCTCACTCAGCGGATCGAGCGATCTCCTCCTGGATGTGGAAGCCCGCGCTGCGGTTTCTTCCCCCCGGGAGGAGGTCCCCGAGTTCCTCTTGTCTTCCTCCGAGGAGGTTGACATTGAAAGTGTTTTAGAGGAACCACAACCGCCATCACGCTCGCCTCACTATGAGGAGCTCATAGAGGTGCTGACTAATGCGGTAGCCAAATTACACATCACATGGCCCGCAGAACAACAGCAATCACATGAGCCGCAGCGAAGCCGATTAGATGATCACTTCCTGCGGACAAAGTCAGCACCTCCAAAACGGAGCCTTCCCTTCTTCCCCGATCTCCACCAAGAACTTTCGAGATCGTGGGAGAAGCCATACTCCTCACGCCTTTTCTCCCCCGCTGAAAATTATGGAAATGTGGGGGGAGCAGAGGAGAGTGGCTATAGGGCGATGCCACGGGTCGAACAGACGCTTGCGGGCTATCTGTCACCCGGCTCGGCATCGTCCTTGAAGGCTCCGTCCTTGCCCACCAGGCCTCTTAAAGTTACATCCGGCCTGATGGGTAAGGCATACACGGCAGCAGGTCAAGCAGGGTCTTGCCTTCACACCATGGGCATCCTGCAAGCCTACCAGGCTGACCTGCTGAAGGAGTTCAGCAGCGGCGAGGAAGTTAGCGTCACAGAGGTGCAAAAAACTGCAGATCTCGCTCTCCGCGCCACCAAGGAGGCCGCCCGTGCTGTTGGGCGGTCTATGGCAGCCCTGGTGGCCGCGGAGAGGCATCTCTGGCTGACCCTGTCCGACGTAAAAGAAAAGGCTGCGGTTGATACCGTTGTGGCTAGGCACCAGGAGGCCCGCAAGCAGGCGGCGGCGTTCAGAACGTTCCTTCCTCGCCGCGTGTTCTCCTCTGAGGCTGCTGCACCATCTAAGAAGCAGCCTCAACCGTGTACGAGCTCCTATCGTGAGGCACAGAAACAGAGCGTCACTGCCCGCGCTCCCCCGGCCCAGCCTAGGGGACCCGGAAAGCGACGCTCTAAGTCGGGGGCTTCCAAGACGAAGAGGCCTGACCTGAGGGTCGTCCTCCAGTCAAGGAAGTCCTCGGCTAAGCGGCCCTGACGGTTGTGGTTTAGGGCCGTTGAGGGCAGCCCCTCTCGAGGGGGTTTGCACCGTACCTCCAGGTGCGGGTTTCAGACCCCTTCGTGGCCCTCAGGAGATGAGTCAGCTAACCCTGCCAGTGTTACAGGGCGCGGCTATCTCCCGCGAGCATCCTCTAGCTGGTCCGCCCGGAAACGTAGCGGCCCTGGAGAGTTCGCAACCCCCGCGGGGGTTTTCCGAGGTGCTAATTCCGGCGCTTCCTGCCAGTTCGCTGTTACAGGACTCCGAGTTAGTTCCTCGAGTAAATCCAGACACCAGTCTCGAGAGGCTGGTACCCTTAGTAAACTTTCTGGTTCTTCAGTACAGGAAGTATCTCAGGTTCGCTTTCAGGGGCAAGGCTTACCAATACAGAGTGCTTCCTTTCGGCCTAGCTCTCTCACCCCGCACTTTCATGAAGTGTGTGGATGCTGCTCTGGCTCCGTTGCGACTCCAGGGCATCCGCATACTCAACTAACAGTTAGCGGTTCAGCATCGAGGTGCTGTTCTCGCTCACATGAAAGAGTTGGGGTTGAGACTCAACGCCAAGAAGAGTGTGCTTTCTCCACTACAGAGGATCACTTACTTAGGCATAGTGTGGGATTCGATCTCCACACAGGCACGCATGTCTCCTGCACGAGTCGATTCCATACTAACCGCAGTGAATGCAGTAAAGCTAGGCCAGTCACTCACTGTCAAACAGTTTCAAGTACTGTTAGGTCTTATGGCAGCCGCTTCCAACGTGATACCTTTTGGACTGCTGCACATGAGACCACTGCAGTGGTGGCTCAGGACCAGGGGGTTCTCCCCGAGGGGAAACCCACTCCGCAAGATCAAGGTCACGCGGCGTTGCCTACGTGCCTTGGCCATGTGGAGGAAACCCTGGTTCCTCTCTCAGGGACCGGTTCTGGGAGTGCCTGGTCGCCGCATCACGCTAGCGACCGACGCTTCCCTTACCGGTTGGGGGGCGGTCATGCGTGGCCGCTCAGCCCAAGGCCTATGGAGCGCCCACCATCTCTCGTGGCACATAAACCGCTTAGAGATGCTGGCAGTATTCCTGGCCCTAAAGAGGTTTCTCACAGACCTAAGAAACAAACACGTGCTGGTCCGTACAGACAGCACTGCAGTGGTTTACTACATAAACCACCAAGGAGGACTCCGCTCACGCCCCTTATACAAGCTGGCGTACCGGATACTCCTTTGGTCTCAAGAGAAATTCCTCTCCCTGAGAGCAGTCCACATTCCTGGACATCTGAATGTGGGAGCAGACGTCCTGTCGAGGCAGGGGCCGAGGCCCGGGGAATGGATGCTTCACCCAGAGGTGGTGAAGCAGATCTGGAGAGTGTTTGGCCAGGCACAGGTGGACCTGTTTGCGACTCAGGAGACATCGCACTGTCCCCTCTGGTACTCTCTAGTTCATCCAGCTCCACTGGGGCTGGATGCCATGGCACAGACGTGGCCGAGGCTGCGTCTGTACGCCTTTCCCCCGATCGCTCTGCTCCCGGGAGTTCTGGAACGGATCTGTCGGTTTCAAGTGCGGCTGCTACTAGTAGCCCCGTACTGGCCGGCACGAGTATGGTTCTCGGACCTGGTATCTCTCCTAGACGGCTCTCCGTGGGAGATTCCCGTCAGGAGGGACCTCCTGTCTCAGGCTGGGGGCGCAATATGCCACCCCCACCCAGAGAAGTGGAGGTTATGGGTGTGGCCCCTGAGGGGGCACAACTCATAGGAGCGGGTCTCTCAACCGAGGTTGTTGAGACCCTTCTCCAATCCAGAGCTCCCTCTACGAGGAAACTGTATGGCCTTAAGTGGAACTTATTCGCGAGATGGTGCCGCGAGCGCCACCTGGACCCAGTCAACTGCCCGGTCGGTACAGTTCTGGAGTTCCTACAGTCTCGCCTATCCGCAGGGCTAGCTCACTCCACTCTAAAGGTATACGTGGCGGCCATAAGTGCCTACCACGCCCCTTTAGGTGGCCTCTCAGTAGGTAGAGAGCCCTTGGTCATACGGTTCCTCCGCGGTGCGCTCAGGCTGAGGCCTCGAGTGACACCCAGGGTCCCCACGTGGAACCTCGCTGTGGTGCTAGAAGCTCTCTGCAAGCCTCCATTCGAGCCCATAGAGGAGTCTACGGACCGCGCCCTCACAATTAAGATGGCGCTCCTGTTAGCACTCACCTCTCTCAAGAGAGTAGGCGACCTGCAGGCCCTTTCAGTGGCCCCTTCTCATTTAGAGTTTGCCCCAGGGATGGCCAAGGCCTTTCTTTATCCCAGGGTCGGGTACGTCCCGAAGGTCCCCTCCCTAGCACAGCAGCCAGTAACACTGCAGGCGTTTTATCCTCCTCCGTTCGCGGAGCCGAACCACAGGAAGTTCAATTGCATGTGCCCAGTCAGAGCCTTAGATGCATACGTCCACAGAGCTGCCACGTGGCGTAGAACAGAGCAATTGTTTGTCTGTTACGGCCCCCCAAAGAGAGGGGGCCCGGCTTCAAAGCCCACTATCAGTAGATGGATCATTGATGCCATATCTACAGCTTACGAGTCCTCTGGTCTCCCATTCCCGATGGGACTCAAGGCTCACTCTACTCGAGGTCTGTCGGCCTCGAGGACTCTGACGGCAGGTGTCCCAATACAAGACATCTGCAATGCTGCGGGTTGGTCCACGCCCCTAACATTGGTTAGGTATTACGAGCTCGACCTCAGAGCCGCTCCAGGCTCGGCTATACTCTCGGCCTAGTGCGCTAGACCTAGAGGGTCAGCCACCTCCCTAGCCAGGAGGAGACTTCTCAAGGCGCATTCTTTCTGCGGAAAGAAGAGAAGTCGTTTTCGCCACTTAAGAGATCTGCAAACTCTACCCCTTTTGTCCGTGCAAGCTAGACAAAAGCTCTTTCGGTCCCTCTTGTCCTGGCAGTACTCCCAGACAAAGGACTAAGACTCCTCGTGAGCCCGAGGGCCGAGGGGTGCCTCTCGCACTGGCTGGCGAACCAGGCAGAGGTCACGGTTCTCGTGTGCCTGAGGGCCGAGAACTGTACAGCCCTCTTGTCCGCGGAATGCTAGACAATGGCTTAATTCTCCTCGTGTTCTGACGCAGGATGCTATCAGACCGAGTGTATTTCGGTCCCTCTGGTTTCTGGCTTTCCCCAGACCAAGGACTAAGACTCCTCGTCTGCCTTCAAATAAGGCCGAGGAGTGCCTCATGCACTGGCTGGCTACCAGGCTGAGGCCCCTACTGTCTTCCCCGTGAGCCCGAGGGCCGGGGATTGCAGTGCCCTCTTGTCCGCGTAATGCTAGACAATGGCTTATTCCCTCGCGTCCTGGCGGAGCTCCAGGCCGAGCCTTGGGTCCCTCTTGTTCTGGCTGAACCCCAGACAAAGGATCACCCTCTCCTCGTGTGCCCGAGGGCCGAGGAGCCTTGAGGTCGAGCTCACCGTCCTCGTGGGTCTGCGGACCGAGGACTCCCCACACCATCTGTCCGCCGAGTGCTAGACAGTGGTCATTCGGTCCCTCTTGTTCTGGCTAACTCCCAGACAAAGGACTAAGACTCTGCGTGTGCCTGAGGGCCGCGGAGTACCTCTCGTTCTGGCTGGCGACCAGACAGAGGAAGACTACCATTCCTCGTGTGCCCGAGGGCCGAGGACTACAGGGCCTTCTTGTCCGCGTAATGCTAGACAAGGGCTCTCTCTTTTTCCACCCTGGTTGAGCAGACACTCGCAGGGCTCGGAAATTATGGGGGCGTTGGTAGTCTCGTTCCCCATAGCGTTCCTGACGCGGCTCGAGTTCCCGGAAGGGAACGTCTCGGGTTACTATTGTAACCTTAGTTCCCGCACCCTGCGGCGCTCGCTTCATTCCTAAGAGCTGCCGCCGGCTTCAAACGCACGTGCTTTATACTTCCTGGTCGGTGACGTCACCGCGCCTGTGAGGTCACCCCCGTCATTTCATTGGTTGTTATACACAGTTCAGAGTGCGGCCCGCCAATGGCGTTCCCCATAGCGTTCCTGACGCGGCGTCTCGTTCCCTCAGGGAACTAAGGTTACAATAGTAACCCGAGACGTTTTCTGTCAAAAACACCTCACAGGATTTGAGGGATTGAATTTTCAATTTGAATGTTCAACAAGTCACAATCACTTTTAAAATGTTAAAGATTGTGTAGCAGGTTCATACAAAGAAAACAAGGTTTTCTTTTAAGGTACACACAACCTCAATCCGGAATTGTCTTTTAGGTTGCAATAATTCCCCAGCAAAAAAATTTCTCACAAAAATACAATGTTCATGTTCAAGTCCCTGTTCGGGCGCCACTCTGTAACGGTGGTGACCGCCCTAGCACAAAAGTCTTTCAAAGAAATAATATATTCCTTCTGTTCGGGCGCCAGCCAGGAATTTCCTGACAAAGATGGCATTTTTCCCCGGATAGCAAAAAACCACCAGTTACAATATTTACAAAAACAAAAATATATGTCAGCGAAAACTGTTAGCCAAAAAAAGTTTTATTTTTCAATGTCCAAAAAAACAACACACACAAAAAAAACAACTGTTCAAGAGCAGAAAAAAACAAAAATGTTCAGCAATGCAGTTTAAGGGTGAAAAAGAAAAGAAATCCCTGTAGGAATCGCCGCGTCACCTGTGTCACGTTTCCAATAGGCAGATTCGCGTCCAGGACCATTCATAAATTGTACATAAGAAAGAAAAAAAACATAGAATAAACATTCTGTTAATTAGTTAAAAATTACTAACATCAACAACTTAAAAGGTACAATAATCAATAAACAATCCCAGTAATACTTAAGCATATCAAAAGTGCGTGCGTGAATGTTTTGCGAGTGCGTGCGTGAATGAATGGGTGGGTGTAATGGCGGCGCACAGGTACTGACCAAGTTTGTCGTTTAAGAAGGGATCTAGGGGGTGTTGTCGTCAGGCACCGTTTCGGCGGATTAAGCAGCCCTTTACTTGTCTTCAGCTTTATTAAAAACAGATGATCAGGATGTGCAACGCAGTGAAGTTGAGTGAACTCCGCGACGCACCAGACATCGCTCACAGGAAGCCTCAGCTCACAAGCAGCCGTCTCTCCCCTTCGTACGGTGATCTAATCCGATCAATCACTCCCACAACTTCAAACCTTTTGATGACGCACCCTCTCTCAGGTACGAACCCACTTTATATCCTCCTTGCTTCCGCCGTTAATTGAAATGCGCCTCCCCATACACGCAAAGTGAAAGTAAAAAATAAAAGTAAACAAAACAAAGATGTGGCGTAAAGCTCCTTTTTTTTCGTGATCGCCACAACTGTGAAGCAGCTTTGAAACAATCTCCATTGTATAAAGCTCCATAAAAAATAAAGGTGACACACCTTGGCACCTAGGCTATAGGTACTATAAATATATAAACTATAAAATATCTAAACTATTAACTTTAGATGTAAGTTTTACTTGCTGACTGAGAATTATAGAGTAACAATTTGCAGATACTGCCAGTAGTCTAGATTCAATCAGATTTACTGAATAGAAAGTGCTGTTTTTGTCTTTTCCAACAGATATAATATTTTGTAGGAATAGTTGAGTAATTCATTCCAGGTTTTTATGTTGCAGTCAAAAGACTGTGTTGATAAATAGGTTTATAGTTATGTGTTATGTGTTTTCTGCTGAGTTCAGCACTGTAAATATTGGTTCAGCATTGAAACTCTTGCAGTTACAATTCTGCTATGCAGCACCACATTGCTTATGCATACAGAGTAAATACTGTAGCCTATTCATATGTGCAACAAATACATACTGTATGTGCTGCTTTTGGGTGATCTTATTACACACAAATCTAAATTACAGTTACAAATCTAATTAAACTAAGGGACAGTTGGGGACTTATTGCATCGTTTAGGGCATTTTGAGTTGGCTTGAATCCTAAAGTGCAGAGAGAATTGATAAATTTTCAATATTTACATCCAAAAAGCCTTCTGCAGTGATGAAGACTAAGATATTAGCATTTCAGCATGTCACCTTGGGATAATTTGATTGGTGCAGTACAGCAGGCGGGAGAAGCAGTGTCATTTGTCAAAAGCAGCATACTGTAAACACATCCACCAGTGCCTGTCTAATCTAATACTCTGCCACACACTCATTTAGATGTAAAAACTGTAACCCACTCTTTTTTATTTTGACTTTGTATTAAAAAAAATGTATTTATTAATAATATAAATAAAATAATGAATATAATCAATTTTTGAATAAGGCTGTATAACATAACAAAATGTGGAAAAAGCAAAGCACTGTAAATATATTCCAGATGCACTGTATGTATAAAAAGGAAACCACACCCGAAAATTAAAATTTACTATTGACATTCCAAAAATTCATGCTGTTTCAAACCCATAAAACTTTTCTTCATCTTTGAACGTAAGTTAATGAAATCTGAGAGATTTCTGTCCCTCCACTCAAAGCCATTTCACCAACTTAAGTAACTTTGGATGAAAGAGTCTCCTAAATGATTAAATGTAAATGTTATATGCTACTGTACATGCGTGATGCACAGAAACCAGTGAGGTTTGTTCCTGCATGCTGCATATGCAAGTATGCACTTTTAAATATATATTTTATTTTGTGAAGAAAGTATATATATAGGCCTATCACTGAACATACTTAAAAAAAATCAGTGTCCAATTAAATACTGTTCTGCTCAAAGGATGTAAGTTTGCTTCTCTCCTTTACACAGTAAAATTTTCAGATTTTTGGGTTCTCTCTACCGTTGTTTTTTTTTAAATTGTCCAAAGTAACATTACTCTGTTTTGTCATTTTTAATTGGTTTGTTCCCTAATGGCAGAATGCCTCATTTAGCCAATAAATACTTTATCCAATTACAAAGTTCTTGTACAATTGATTTTTGATTAGTAACACAATAATTTGTTCAGTCTGGTAGCCATGTTTCTGGAAGCACAATCATTGTACAAAACAAAAACCTGAACATGTTACACACAAATCTCAAGAATTGTGACAATCAAGAAATGTAGGGATGAGCTCTTAACATCACAACATTACAAAATACTGGAGATGTGAGCAGCACAGACAATCTATGAAACATCTTCTTTAGTGTTTCACATGAATCAGTAAATAAACATAAGGAACAATATGGATAAATGATAACAGAACTTTAATTTTTCCAAAAAACCTCAACCCAGAGGGTATTTTTCCTTCCCTGAAATAAAGACAACAAAAGCTTCTACGAATGGCCACAATGTAACTCAAATAAAAACACAGCGTAAAATTCCGCCTCAAAGAGCGCCATCCATCTAATCCTCGGGTTAAGCTTCTGAATCCAGGTCACCCCCAGACCTGTTATCCCACAGTAAAACCCTTGCAGGAGTTTTGAAGCCTTTATCACGGCTGTCTCAGGAACCTTCATTTCCCCCCTGTCTGGGATGCGGTCTGCTCCACATTTGGCTCAAAGTCCTTAAGCGTCTCTCCCATTCCAATGTGCCAGTTTTTCATGAGCTATGGCCTGCCAACAGGAGAGCATTCGACTCAATCTCAGCTTCTGACTTCTCCCCGAAGGCTGGGGAAAGAATATTATCTCTTTGTCTAGGGAGATGTCACATTGTCTGCGATCGTTGTGGTTATTAGAAGAGGATGATGGAAGGCTGGCACAGAGTGAATTAAGTTTTAAAGTGGCCCATAAGCTGGAGGCTCCATGCAACCCAACTTAACACAGTTGGGGAGAATGATGGAGAAGAGCCAAGGCTCAGTACTGTAGCAAAATAGAATTTCCAGCGTGGATTTAATTAGGTTTAATGCTGCTGATTTGCAGATTCCTCTCAAGGGAATCATGGAAGCACACAGTGGGCTCTTTGACTAAACTCATCTCTTTTCAGATTTCAGGGGATAACTGTTTCTCATTGGACGTAAGCTATTTTCAACATTTACAGGGGTTAATCTGTGATTTTATTTGTTGCCTGACTCCAAAATGTTTGTTTTTATCCCACCCACCTGAGTAGAAATCCATGGCCGACTGTTTTTTGACAAACACCAAGGTAATTTAACTGCAGTTGGAACTGAGTTTACAAGAAGTGATTGATTAAAAATTCAGTTTCAATTGTTTTTGACTGCCAAGCACTATACAGTATCTTTTGGTCTTTTCTGTATTTGCATGCATGCACACTTTTATTAATAAAATACTGAAAGTTAAAAGTTTAAATAAACTTACTTACTTAGGAAAGTATTCACAAGAATAATATTTCAGAAAAAAAGAAGGAAAGCATGTAAACATTTGAAATGGGCCATTATTATGGCTACAACAGGTATGCAATAAATTATTAAAACATGTACTATACAGTTACATACATCAATTTAATTTTATGATTGCATTATGTTAATTTGGAGTTGCATTAAGTAGTTTCTGCTTATTTCCAATTTTTTTTTATAATATCCTCAATTTGAGAGATAAAATGCAAGACAGAAAACCATTTCTACAAAAAAAAAAAAACATGATATTTTGGATAAATAATAAAATATATAGTAAAAATACATATTTTTAAAATAAAATGAAATATATAAATTAAGCATATTTTAGGACTAGTAAGATTGCATTGCTATTAATTTGCATTGTAAAATATGTTTCATGAATTTCCTCTCTATAATGACCAGTGGGCTTATTGAAAAATGTAATATATTACTCTTTTTTTTTAATGACATTATTACATATTACTCACTGCCATCAGTAACTTGTTACACTATTCGATACATTACTTTTCCAACCCCACAAAAGTAGTAATTCCATTTTTTATCCTCATAATTGTGAATGTCAGGGTATGCAGTAGTCACACATTTACGTCTTTAAACACAAATATAATTTATATACATTTCATTTCATTTTCTATTGTTATGACTTTGAGGAATGATTTGCTAAAGATATGTCACTTTATTTGTATCTTCTTTTGTGTTTGAAGAAAGACATGTAAACGTTTGGAATGACATGAGGGTGAGTAAATGATGACAACATTTACATTTGTAGGTGAGCTATCCCTTTAAATTTTATGTGTCAGCAAACACCTTGCAAACTGGAGCTAAATTTTGAGTGGAAGAGTGACACCAATTTTCCCTTTCCACTCTATCACTCCACCTTCTGAGATCGCTCCACTCCAGCTCCAGCTTCAGTTTTCAATTTCCTGCTCCCTTTTGACTGGTGAAGGAAATGCTGCTTTGAGCATTCCTGGAGCGAAACTAGCTCCAGGCAGAATCATACAACTCCTTCAAAAGTTCCTTCCACTAAGAAACGTTCAGTAATCTGGGCTGGAACACTGCAAACACAGACACAAAGTGATGCAAATAGAGACACATCTCAGTGTTGTTATTCTGAATATCAGCACTCGTTGGAAAGCCCTTTAACCAGATAAATGATTTCTTAATATAACAGTATAGTCAAGTCAACTTTATTTGATTGGTATAAGAGCATAAGTATCTTATGCTCACTAAGGCTGTATTTATTTGATTAAAAATACAGTAAAAAAATGCAATTTTATTGCAATTTAAAATAACAGTTTTCTATTTGAATATATTTGTAAAATTTAATTTAGTTGCTGTGATCAAAGCTGAATTTTTAGCATCATTACTCCTTCAGTCTCAAAGGATTTGTTTCTAGAAATAATTGTAATATGCTGATTTGCTGCTTAAGAAACATTTCTGCTTCAAAGTGTTAGATGTATTTAAAAAAGAGCATTTATTTGAAGCCAAAATCTTTTAAAACATTGTTATTGTCTTTACTGCTATTTTTGATCAATTTAATGCATCCTTGCTAAATAAAATGTGTATTTAACATGGAAAAAAAAAGATAATTTTCTGCCTGTATAGGTCATGTTTTGGGATACCACACATAAATGCTCCTTCTAACTGACAGACATAATTTTGCATTGTTCTTTCACTTTTGATGTGTAATATTACTTGGGCATGCTCTTTGTGAGTTCTCTATTATATATTTTTAGCTTTTTGTCTGTGATGTTGAGCTCCACTGGGAGGGAATAAGAGTGTGGTTTGCTCCACTGAAGCAAAAGACTGGGAATCTTCTGTCTCTGGAGGTGAAGTGAGGGACTAATAGGCCTAATCCTCCCTTAAGCCATATACCATTGCCCAAAGTACAAATGCTGTTTGGATTCTGTGTACATAAAATGATAGATAGAGGCTCTGTTTTAAACCCTATACCAAGACAGTGATGCTATTTTTTTGCTTTACTTTTTAAGTAGTGTGGATTTTCTTCCACTCTTTTCTAAACAGTGTTGCTTTTCCAGTAACTTATTTTCCAGTTATTTTATCAGTCTTATAGCAGTGTAGCACCACAAAATGTCATATTGCTGTGTTTGTCATTGTATTGTATTGCTTTACCAATGAGTGAACTGGGGGATTTTTAATCGGGCTGCCTCTGATGTGATACCCGCGATTGCCAATGAGAGCGAGCAAGCGTCACTTACCTCTCCTAGGTTACTAATGTAACCCTAGTTCCCCTAGGGAATGAGAGCTGCTCACAGTTGGGTGACGTCAGACCAGGAAGCTATAAAAGCACATGGGCACAAGCGATCGACAGCTTCTGAAGTATGTCTCGAGACGCAGCTCTCGTTCCCTAAGGGAACTAGGGTTACATTGGTAAGCCAGGAGAGTTCCACAGCGGGAACTCAAGCTGCATCCGAAAACGCTATGGGAACGCAATGCCCATGCCACCAGACTTGCAAGCCCCTGCTTAGTGTGTCTGCAGCACAGCTAAAGCGAGAGGACGGCGGAGCCTGGGGTGGCCCGGATGTCAAAGCCATAGAATCTTACGAAAGTAAGAGGTGTGGACCAGCCCGCAGAGTTACAGATGTCAGACAAGGGAACGCCTGACAGAAAGGCCTTGGAGGCCTTGATCCCCAATGGAGGATGGCCTCCACTATCCAATGACTAAGGGTCCGCTTAGAGGCGGGGAGCCCTTTCTTACAGGGACCATAGCATACAAGCAATTGGTCAGATTTTCTCCACAGGGCAGCTTTGTGGACGTATGCGTCCAGTGCAAATAAGCTTCTCTTGGTCTGACTCCCGAAAGGGAGGAGGACAGAAGGCCTCAAGCACAACAGGCCGTGGCGCAGAGGAGTGAACTTTAGCCACATCCCCCGGTCTGGAGTAAAGAAAAGCTTTGGCCATGCCAGGCGCAAAGTCAAGATGAGAAGGGGCCACAGAGAGGGCCTGAAGCTCACCCACTCTTTTTAGTGAGGTGATAGCTTTAGTGTGACAGTCTTTAGTGTCAACACTCTAGGAGAAACATCTTCGAGAGGCTCGAAGGGAGGTTTACACATAGCCTCCAGTACCACGGCCAGGTCCCACGGGGGGACACAAGAGCAAGCTGTAGGCCTGAGCGCACCTCGGAGGAAACAAACTATTAGGGGGTTTCTTCCCAGAGAACGATCCCCGATAGGGACGTGGTAGGCAGAAATAGCTGCCATGTAAACCTTCAGGGTCGAGTGGGTCAAACCAGCAGTTAACCCCTGGGGGTCGACAAATGCGTATACGCGTTTTGTGGCAGTTTCTCAAAAGGAACTTCATTTATTCTGTCATTTCTGATTGTACAGATAAAAGCAGTACATCAATTTGTAAAGGGTCTACTTTTATTTGTATATACTCACAAAAATAAAAAACGTAATTTTGCAAAATAAAGAAAACAAAAAGGTTGTGCTGTCTGCCGCATTGATCTCCGTGATCTTCATTCAGAAATGCGTCATTAAAATAGACTATAACTCAGCCAATACACAACACAGAGACATGAGCAATATGTCTAGAAAAAGCTTGATATGTATGCTTTTAAACGAAGTAAGTTTTATCGAAAAAACAAATATTCTGTGATAAAGTAATCTATATAAAACCAACACGATGTCCAGTCTCTCCTGTCTGCTTCATTATTTTATAATTAGATCACGCCCACGAGCTATTCGCTTTTCATATTAAAATCGTCCACGTGAGGGCACCGCGCCAAAAGTAGACGCTCACATCACGGTAAACAAAGGAGAGATAGAAAGATAAACATTATGTGAGACATGGCGCGATCCAGCAGAGGAGATATTTACATGAGTAAGTTGAATGTGCACACATTTTACCAGTTAAGACTTTTTGCCAACTATAATTCCTGACTACAGCAAGTTAAACATTATAAAGTACGTTTCATTTCACTGCATCTAAATGTCTCACGATGCCAGGATGCATTTAATAGTCTATACAATAAAGAATGATGCAATATAAAGGTAATAGTGTTAACATTTAAGCTTAACAGTTATAATGTGGCCTAGTTTCTTTGTATTGTATAATACACACAAAGCATGCTTATGTTTATGACTATAAGATCATATTATTTATTTAGTTATTAATGTATCTTACAACAAAAGGATGTAATATGAGGGTTTACACTGAGTGTATGTTTAGACAATATGTATTAGTAATACTGTGTTCTCGAATGGATGTTTAACGCGATAAACAATTATTATTAGTTTCTCAGATATAAAATTTAAAGTTTTGTTTAGAGCTGGGCGGTATGACCAAACATTTATATCACGGTATTTTTCAAA
This sequence comes from Garra rufa, assembly GCF_049309525.1. NCBI lineage: Eukaryota > Metazoa > Chordata > Actinopteri > Cypriniformes > Cyprinidae > Garra > Garra rufa. Next base: position 42,279,652 of record NC_133374.1, read on the forward strand.
ATTATACGGTATCACGGTATATGACGGTATTTTTTTTTTTTCATGCATGACTAGGTGTTAACCACATTTCCTAATAAATTAGAGAATAATTACTGCAGTATATTGGCTTACATTGACCGGACTAGTATTAACCCAGGTTTGATCGGTCTCACAAAATGCTGCTGTTCACAAAGAAGTGACAGTGGCACTCATAATTGTAATGAGGTGAAGAAATCAGAATTCATGATTTGCAGTCAAAATACACAACACTTTATTGTGCATTCTTCACAAGTTCACATTTACAAGTCTACGCGTTTCTCTTCCAGCAGGAGGCGCTGTCAGAATGGTAGTATACAAAGTAGCGCAACAAATGATTTTGAAACGTGCAGCGCTCATATTTATTCAATGGATAGCCTTTTGAAGTTTCATCGCAATTCTTGTCTTTCAGTCCCCACATTTTAGACCACCTGAAATCATAATTATGACTTTCATAACCCCCTAATAACACTGCAGTCATCAATGAAAATTAAGAGCTTTATTTAAGACTTTCAAAAACAAACCTTACACAAAATACGTTTCTTTTTTATTTATTTTTCCCACCATGTTCGGGGCACAAGAAAAATATTAAGGGACTAAATTAATATCAGCATATGAAGTATAATCGTCTCTCATTGTCTGAAAGAATGCACATCAGATGCTGAAAGTCAGTTTTTACTTTCACTTTAACATATTGATCAGTTTCCACGTTGCTTGTGTGATATCCATTGGCTTTAAAACATAAATATTAATAAAAATACAGTACATAGAAAAGACATATCTTTAAAATATTGCGACGTAACACCAACGTAAAGCCATTGTTTTTCTCTCACTGAAAGCTACATCTGTCTGCGCACAATGCGCCGATCTCTGCTCTGCAGACACACCCCCTCTTGAAATTTCGGCATTACAAGTTTTGCAAATCGCTAACCCTGGGTCTTTCTCAGATATACTGAAATACATCCACACCTCAGATGTGTTGCTTCAGACAAGCACGTGCAAGCTGCGGTTTCTGTTTGCGTCAACATACGTGTTCCCAGCGCTTTGTACGCACACACTCACCGGTATTGGGGTATATGAAAAATGAATATCATTAAAAAAAAAAACACCGGTATTCGGTATGAAAAGGTATACCGCCCAGCCCTAGTTTTGTTTTTGTTTTTAGTGATCTGAAACCTGCTCAAAAGATGAATCCTGCTGACATTTACTTGAGTCTCTTCAAAATGTTTTCCTACTGTACCAACTTCAGATGTTAAAGAAGTTCACAAGCGAATCTCAAGTTATTTTGTGTGATAAATAAATCTATTCAAAATAAGCTACAAACATATTTTGTCCTTACATTCCTCCTTCATCTGACTGAATGGCTAATTATGCGGCTCATTATGCAGGTCTTTGTCTTCTCAGGTGTAAATCACAGCATTATTCATGATCATTCACGCCTTCTTGCATACAGCCATTCTAAACAAAAAGTGTCTTCAAAAATTTAAATCAATATACTGTTTTGTGGAAACAAGTGAACTAGATGATTTTCACATTATTTGGTAGAAAAAACTCTAGCCTACCACATCCAATTCTCAAAAGTCTTGTGAACAAATATTCTGAATGTGTTTCATGACCTTATTTCAGTGACAAAAATTTAGTTTTTCACTAAGCATGCATAAATGTTGTTTTCTCAAAAACACAAATGTGTAAATTCATGTTGCTTACATATTATTATAGCCCAATATGTGCTGATTACAATGTAATCAGATTTAGACCATTCATATGTTTTTAAGATACTGAAAAAAGCACAAATGTCAGGGCATGTCAAAACTTCTCCAGGGCCACAAAACACCCTCAGGCCCCAGAGGGTTAACCGCTCTTGCAAACCCCAGCACTGGACCAACTGGGTTGAACTGATGATTGCTGCACCAAGAAGTAAAAAGTTTCCACTTCAAGGCATAGTGTTTCTTCACAGAGGGAGCTCTGGATTGGAGGATGGTCTCCACAACCTCAGTTGAGAGACCTGAAGCTCAGGGTCCACACCCACAGCTTCCACAACTCCGGGCGGGGGTGAAAGATTGCACCCCCCGCTTGAGAGAGAAGGGCCTTCCTGACTGGAATCTCCCATGGAGAGCCATCTAGGAGAGCGACCAGGTCCGAGAACTCCGGGGAGCAGAGCGATCGGGGGAAAAACATACAGATGAAGCCTTGGTCAGGTCTGTCAGGGGAGCTGGATGACTCAGAGAGAACCAAAGGGGACATTGCGTCATCTCCTGCATCGCAAAAAGATCCACTTCGGCTTGCCCAAACTTGGTCCATATGAGCTCCACCACCTCAGGGTGGAGCCTCCATTCCCCGGGCCTCAGCCCTTGTCTCGTCTGCCCCCACATTGAGATACCCAGGATTATGAACTACTCTCAGCGAGAGAAGTTTTCCCTGGGATCACACAAGGATCTGGTGCACCAGCTTGTATAAGGGGCGCGAACGCAGACCTCCCTGGTGGTTGATGTAAGAGACCACCGCTGCACTGTCGGTGCGCACCAGCACATGGCAATCTCTCACATCTGGAAGGAAGTGTTTCAGAGCCTGAAACACGGCCAGCATCTCCAGGCAATTGATGTGCCACGTGAGATGGCAACCACTCCACAGCCCGCGGCCTGAGTGGCCACTAATGACTGCACCCCAACCCGTGAAGGAAGCATTCATCGCTAGCGTCCTCGTTCTACAAATGAATATATGTTTGCTCAGTCAATAGCCTCGTTCACAGCACTAGAAAATGTTTCTATAGAAACATCATTATTGAAGACACCTGATGTTAATAAGCAGAATCACAAAATGTGAAAACCAAAAATTTTAAGCAACCATTATAGTGGTCAATGTTTGCATTAGCTATTGACTGAGCAAACATATATTCATTTGTAGAATGAGGAATTAAGTGCTGTTCATCAACAGAACTAAATAATATTAGTAAGGACAACAACATTATTGTAGTTGGGGTAATCACATGGCTAAAGCGCTGTCCCTTATCAGAACTAAATAATATTAGTAAAGACAACAACCTTATTGTAATTGGGATAATTACATTGCTAATCGTTGGGAAAACATAAAAATCTGAATTCAATGTGTTGCCTTGAATTTTTCAGTATTAGCAATGATTTTTTTTTTTTACAGTGCACATGTCTAAGGCACGAAGGCATTGCCGCGTAAACTTGATCATGCGGAGCGGGTTTCCCCTCGGGGAGAACCCCTTGGTCTTGAACCACCACTGCAAGGGTCTCATGTTCAGCAGTCCAAAAGGTATTACGTTGGACGCAGCCGCCATCAGACCCAACAGTATTTGAAACTGCTTGACAGTGAGTGTCCTGCCTTCTCTGACTCTCCTGACTGAAGTGAGGATCGACTCGATACGAGCAGGAGACATAAGTGCCTGCATCGTGGTCGAATCCCAAACTACGCCTAGATAGGTGGTTGTCTGACCTGGAGATAGCACACTCTTCTTGGCGTTCAGCCGTAACCCCAACTCTTTCATGTGAGCTCGGATTGAGCTCGGAGCCACAATCAACCAATCGTCGATATAGTTTAGTATATGTATGCCGTGAAGCCTCAGCTTCGAGAGAGCGGCATCCATAAACTTGATGAAAGTGCGGGGTGAGAGAGCCATACCGAAAGGGAGAATCCGATATTGGTACGCTTCGCCCCCGAAAGCGAACCTCAGGAACTACCTGTGCTGAGGGAGGATGGAGATGTGGAAGTATGTCCTCGGACCTGATCTGTTGCGTGACCTGCTTTAGGGTCAACATTTTGAACCCGAAGCGCATTACAGCGTGGTTCAGTATCCTGAGATCTAGAATGGGACGCGGGAGAGCCAGCTGACAACGTCCATTATCTTCCATTTGTTTTCCTTCTCTAGTCACGTTTGATCTCGCGAGTCTCCGTGAGATCTTGTGTCACTGTGAAATCGTTCCTATAGTCAACAAGTGTGTCGCGTTCTGGTTGAATCATCTAGTGTGCGGATTATAAGGCTAAAAATCTGTAGAAAGTGTCTTCATGTCTGTGGTCTCCCACGGTTTTAAAATCGGTTAAAATTTGAAAATTGTCTAGTGTGCAGCCAGCTTCAGTGAGCACGAGATAATCCATTCACCTCACAGGTGTGGCATATCAAGATGCTGATTAGACAGCATGATTATTGCACAGGTGTGCCTTAGGTTGGCCACAATAAAACACCAGCCCAGGACCTCCACATCCAGCATCCTCACCTCCAAGAACATCTGAGACCAGCCACTCAGACAGCTGCTGCAACAATTGGTTTGCATAACCAAAGAATTTCTTTCAGAAATTGTCACAGGGAAGCTAATTTGCATACTTGTTATCCTCATCGGGGTCTCGACCTAACTACAGTTCGATGTCGTAACCGACTTGAGTGGGCAAATGCTTACATTCGATTGTGTTCTCTTCATGGATAAATTCCATTTTTCACTGTACAGGGCAGATGGCAGACGGTATGTATGGTGTCGTGTGGGAGAGCGGTTTGCTATCAACATTGTGGATCGAGTGACCCATGGTGGCGGTGGGGTTATGGTATGGGCAGGCGTATGTTTTGAACAATGAACACAGATGCATTTTATTGATGGCATGTTGAATGCACAGAGATACCGTGATGAGATCCTGAGGCCCATTGTTGTGCCATTCATCCACGACCATCACCTCACGTTGCAGCATGATAATGCACAGCCCCATGTTGCAAGGATCTGTACACAATTCCTGGAAGCTGAAAACATCCCAGTTCTTGCATGAGCAGAATACTCACCGGACATGTCACTCATTGAGCATGTTTGTGATGCTCTGGATCAGCGTATACGACAGCGTGTTCCAGTTCCTGCCAATATCCAGCAACTTCACACAGCCATTGGACCAACATTCAACTGGCAACCAACAGGCAAATGGTGGTCACACCAGATACTGACTGGTTTTCGGACCTGCCAGTTCAGTAAAACTGCACATTTTAGAGTGGCCTTTTGTTGTGGCCAGCCTAAGGCACACCTGTGCAATAATCATGCCGTCTAATCAGCATTTTGATATGCCACATCTGTGAGGTGGATGGATTATCTCAGCAAAGGAGAAGTGCTCACTAACACAGATTTAGACAGATATGTGAACAATATTTGACAGAAATATGCCTTTTGTGTACATAAATTTCAGCTCATGAAAAATGGGGGCAAAAGCAAAAGTGTTGCATTTATAATTTTGGTCAGTTTATATACCCTAGAAAGCACACAAAGAGCACTCCCTTTATAATCACTAAAAAGCTGTCCCTTGTCTTAGTTCACCACAATCTCATTACGTTTTGTTATAATGAGAGGATTTGCGAGCTTGCACTGGACTCAGCACTGGACAAAAATAAACCTTTTAATTCTCTCCAGAGCAAACACAAAACATAAATATGCATTGGATAGTTTGCCAGATCTGATAGTGAATAGATAATATCTTGATTTTTTCCATGGGTGCTCAGCCATCGGTGCCTATGTTCACAGCATCCAAAAATTTAATTAGAAGCGCCTGAAATGTTTTGAAATTACTTGTACCCTACCTGATTGAAAACAATATTTCACTCTGCCTGTGTCAGTTTGAGTCTTGTTAAAGATTCAAATCCCTGCTGCCAAGATGCTCCTCTGTCGGTCACGGATCATGGAAAGTGAAAGTTTAATATCTGTCACACTATTCTTGATAGACATTAGCTATTAATGATCTATTATATCCAAAATATGTGTGCTACATGTTTTTTTTTTTTTTGCTTACTGGAGTCAGCTCATCAACTCATTAGCTTAGCAACATGCTAACGTCATATTTTGATTCAGTCAACTGGGTCTGTTAAACTCAGGTCACATAAGCTGACTCAAAATATCTCAATGGTACGGGATGTCACATCTGCTAGCTGTTTTTGCCTCTTCAGTTGGAGGGTCTGTCATACTGGTTAAAGAAGAAAGAGAAATGATAGATCAAACAACTGCCTGTGACATTTCTTAATGATTCCCTGTCTGCTACTGCAAATAAGCTCTCAGAGCAAACTTAAACATTTGTAGCAGACTGAATTAGGATGCAGTTCATAAAGTGACTTCGGCCTGTGAATGTTTGCAGTGTGTATTTGTCCTGTCTTCCGTGAAACTGTTCATCAATGGGAATCGAAGGAAATTAAAAGGTTTATGGACTGCATTTGTGGAATAATGTTGATTAGCACAGTAAATATTTACAAATATCTTCGTAAATACTTAAATACAGTATATATGCAAATAGTTAGTAAATCTTTTACTTGTCTCTCTTAAGAGAAATTTGTCTTGAGCAATCAAGAGAGCAGGTCAACATACAACAATACACTATACAATTACACTTCATTACAGAAAAAAAAAAACATATAAACATCAATCATTACTTCCCAATACTAATGCTGTCACACCCCATTTGGACTGTCTTTGTTGGTTTTTCCCTCATGTGCCCATTGTCACATCCCTTTGGACTGTTCATGTTTCTCCCTCTGTTGCCCATATTTGGTTGTTCCTGTTTCCTGTTCCAGTTAAGTCATCATTAGTTAATCACCATCATGATGACACCCAGAGCCCAGCCAACCACCACCCAGACTTGCGGAGCAAGAATCCGAGCCCACCGTGGATGGTGAGCCAGAGCCATCGGCAATGGCAACGACAGCGAGGAAGATCGCCCCAGAGCCTGAGCCAATCATGGTTGTGGCCTGGGTCTCGCCTGGCTCCTCCTGCTCCGGGTCACTTCTGTGTCCTCTATGGCTCCTCCCTCCATCTGATCCACCCTGAATCCTTCTATCTCCTCCATGGCTCCTCCCTCCGTCGGATCCACCCTAGACTTTGTTGACCGCCCTCCTCCTGGAAGTCTGTCCTCCATCGAAGCCTCCTCCAGTATAGTCCCTTTGGACTCTCTGTGTTGGTTATTCCCTCATGCGCCCATTGTCACACCACTTTGGACTGTTCATGTTGGTTTCTCCCTCTATTGCCCATATTTGGTTGTTCTTTTTTCCTGTTCTAGTTAAGTCATCATTAGTTAATCACCATCACCTGTCCTTGTATCATTATCTTGTCTCATGGTCCGATCTCGAGGTTACAACTAGGTTACTTTGGTTTGTGTTTTTCTGACATTCTTGTGTGGATTTACCTGTTGTGGATATTATTAAAAGTCTTGTCATTGCATTTTGTCTTAGTGTGCCTCCTTCAAAACACACCCGTGTCAAATGCATAATATATTATTTTAATAAAAATGTATTACCGACTGTTTGTCAGAGGCTCTTGATTGCAGTTAATAATTCTGTAAACAATATTCAGTTTCTTGCACAAACTGATCATTTCGCTTCATAAGACATCAATATATCGTCAGAAGCCACAGGTATTTATATAATCCTGCCTGTATATGCTTTTTAATTCTCAGAGTGTCGATAACCATGGACTATGAATTTATAAATCACCAATGGTCACGGTTTTAGCTAAAAATCTTCTCTACTGTTCAACTGAACCTGAAGGTGAGTGAATTAAGAGCAAATGTTTATTTTTGGGTGAACTATCCTGTTAATCTTATGCAAAACAAATATTTAATTTCAACATTTACTCTCCTTAATCAAGCAAAACATTTTGGGAACAATAAATATGATGTAAGTGATTCAATGCAATGAACTTTCAGTTATATTTGAGTGAAATTAATTTATTTCTCTAAATTTAACTGTGTACAACAACAACAACAACAACACAAATGGAATTTCATTGGAAACACAAAGGCAGAAGTTTATATACCAAGAAAAGGATGATTGAGGCAACTTTACAGCTTAAATCATAAGGATAAATCGTAATAATGTAAGTTATCACTTCTTTTAGCTTTTACTTGTGTGCTTTTATTTCTTTTTGTTTGCTGCAGTGATCATTTTAAATAATCAATGGTGTTGCGTTCTTTGTGTACAGACTGCAGGCAGAAACCTGATGTGATTACATGCAAGGAAAACAAAAGCACAACACCTTTTAATGCACGTTGCATTTTACAGTCTCACCGGCCCTGAAACTCAATTAGCGGCATGCATTTGCACATTGATCTGACCTAGTGGATCTGTATTAAGTATTCACACACATACACACAAAGATCTCTCTGCAGCTGTACAAGAGCCAGTTTTCACTAAAGTGAATTGCTGGCAACCAAATTATCCAGTCAACATTAGAAAGTCCTTGGAAATTACAACAAATAGACCACTAGTGAAAATACTTCTGCAATTTTCCCATTTTAAGACTTTTTCATTATAAACAATTTTATCAGCATTACAAATGATCAATTTCAGAATGTCTTTTGTTTATTTGAAAGCTTTGTATTCAATTTTGAATGCCAGATTTTCAGTCTGGTCTCAAAGTTTTGAATTGCGCTGTATATGACTGTCACATCTGTCTTCATCTATTTCAGACTCTCCACTACCAATCCATAGCACCATGACAACGGCATGAAATATGGATTGTTTGGATGCAGTCTGCATTATATAAAGTGCCTTGCTCAGATTTACGGGTCACTTAGGGATGCGAGCATAATCCTAAACCGTTCTGAAAAGAGCGCGAGGAGACACAATCAGCGCTTAAGTTCCCACAAGCTCCCACATTTATTCGTCAAGTTTCTCTGAGTAAATTGTTCATAATGGTCAGGTTTTCAAGTGGCCTGAAAAATGCATGAACTAAACTGTCATGAGCATTTGCTGAGAATGTAAAAGTCTGACTCAATGTTAATTTCAGGGTTTACATAATTGATGGAGCCGAGGTGAAAGAGCATTCATCTTCAGATAGCTCTCTCCATCAGAAAATATTGTCTATGAGCACAGTGCTTCCTGTAGGGTCCTGCATTAATCACTCCACAAAAAGGAATGTAAAATACATAAGTGAAACTCTTTTAGTGCATAGGCATACCTCTTATACTCCCAAAACATGTTCTTGTAATTTTGAATATGATAATTCTTGTTATTTTCACAGTTGTCATCAAAGCGTGTGGCAATTTTAGGGAGTTCAAAGCCTCTTTCATCTCTAGTCAAACAGAACTGTCTGCCTAGCATCTGAAATATTGTTTATGAATGTCAATATCTCTCTCATTTGATTCTATCTGCTTGCTACCATGGGGTTTTGCCTAAAACGTGATAGTTCTGCATGAATCTTTAAGCTTGTTTTGATGACCTAAAGGTGACTGGTAATTGGCCACAGTGACGACAGCTTGTGCTTTGACAGAGCTAATTATGAATCATCACAATCATTTTTCCTTATACCTGAAAAAAGTGACTTACAATGGCTTGAAGAAATAGTTCACCCTGAAATAAAAAAACTCCATCATTATTACTCACCTTCTGAACCCAAACTGTATGACTTTCTTTCTTCTGTGAAATTCAAAAGGAAATTTGTTAAATAACACTGGTTGTGTTTCCCCTTGTGCCTTCAAAGGGACGCAAAAGTGCCATGAAATCATAATAATATCTTTAAAAAAGGTATTTTGAAGTCATACATTACCCTGGGAAAAAGAAATGAACTTCAGCTTACTTTTATTAACAAAGAAAAATTATATTTTAATTACTTAATATTTCACTTATTTTAAAGTAAATATACATGGTAACACTTTACAATAAGGTTCTTTAGTTAACTAATAATGATCTGCACTTATACAGCATTTATTAATCTTTGTTAATGTTAATTTCAACATTTATTAATACATTACTAAAATCTTCTTAACATTAGTTAATGCAGTGTGAACTAACATGCACAAACAATGAACAACTGTATTTTCGTTAACTAACATTAATAAAGATTAGTAAATACAGTAACAAATGTATTTCTCATGGTTAGTTCATGTTAGTTAATACATTAACTAATGTTTAACTAATGAACCTTATTGTAAAGTGTTACCTACACATTAATGTAATTTCTATAAACTTGCATGTTATGTATTTAAATATATATGTAATTACACATTTTTGTAATGATGAAGATGCAATTTAGTACTGTAAAATAAAATAAAATTCACCTATTGTAAGTTAAAACTTAAGCCAGTTTCTGCCATACATTTTTAAGTATAATCAATTTGGTTGTAGAAGTCATTTCAACTTAAAATAAAGCAACTTAAAAAAAAATCCAATCCAATCCAAAAAAAAAAGAAAAAAAAAAGACAGAATAATAATAATAATAATAAAGAATAATATACCTTTTGAAATTGCTTATCTTATTTGGTGTAAAGTACATTACAAAAAATATTATATTAATTGTTTATATTTAATTATAATCAAAGCAAATAATCAAATATGTCACATGTGCTTTAGTAGTTAGTATATTGTCAACACATCAAAATAAGTACATCTAACAAAATATTATTAAAATATAATATTAATTATTGTGTACTTAACTGTATTGAAAAACACTATCAACAATGGGAGAAACACTTATGTGGCCTTTTATTTCATTAATATTTTACCAGCGATTTTATGTATTTATTTAAACATTTGAAGTGCACTACTTTTTTGCAAGCAATAGGTTTGTGTGACATATTTCTGTCACGGTGCAATAAAGGGAGGAAGCAAATGCAAGTGAAGTGAAAGACTTTTATTAAACAAACACAGATGAACAAACTCTCAGGTGCAGTGGGCGCTCTCGGCTGGGTGGGACAGTGACTCGATGGCAGGTGTAGATGTGAAGTGATGATCCCGTGAAGACACAACTCCAGACACGAATCAACGAAATACACATCCACAGATGACGAACACGATCAAGACAATCCACAACGAAGACGAACATCCAGAATGAACTACCGACAGAGGAGATGCGTGTGAGATGAGTATAAATAACCAGCAGTAATGTGAGACACCTGTGAGGACTGATTGGCAGCTGCGCTGAATGAGCATGACGAACAACACAGACAGACACATGATCACGAGACCTGAGAACACGGCAGATGCATGAACCGTGACAGTACCCCCTCTCCTAGGAACGTCCCCTGACGTTCCCAGACTCCTGTACCCGTTGATTGAAGTCATCAATAAGGGAGTGATCCAGTATGTCTCTGGCAGGCACCCAACTTCTCTCCTCCGGACCGTAACCTTCCCAGTCCACCAAGTACTGAAATCCGCGTCCCCTCCGCCTCGAGTCCAGAATACGATTGACCGAATAGGTTGGTTCCCCGTCTACGAGTCGCGGCGGTGGGGGAACCGGGACAGGCGGATTAATGCGTGCAAAAAAAACGGGTTTAATTTTGGACACATGGAACACGGGATGGATTCTCCTGTACACTGGAGGGAGGTTGAGGCGGACTGTCACCGGACTAATGATCTTGGTGACAGCAAACGGGCCAATGAATTTGGGAGCAAGTTTATTCGACACGGATCGGAGAGGAATGTCTTTGGTAGAAAGCCACACTTTGGAACCGACGACGTATACGGGAGGCCTAGACCGGTGGCGATCGGCTTTGGCCTTGGTGCGCGCTCCCACCTGGACCAGAGTCTCACGGGCTCTGGTCCAGGTGCGACGGCATCTCTGGACAAAGGCGTGAGCAGAGGAGACCGCGACTTCGGATTCCAGACTGGGAAAAATAGGTGGCTGGTACCCTAAGCTACATTCAAATGGGGATAGGAGAGGGTCGGTAGTTCTGTCACGGTGCAATAAAGGGAGGAAGCAAATGCAAGTGAAGTGAAAGACGTTTATTAAACAAACACAGATGAACAAACTCTCAGGTGCAGTGGGCGCTCTCGGCTGGGTGGGACAGTGACTCGATGGCAGGTGTAGATGTGAAGTGATGATCCCGTGAAGACACAACTCCAGACACGAATCAACGAAATACACATCCACAGATGACGAACACGATCAAGACAATCCACAACGAAGACGAATATCCAGAATGAACTACCGACAGAGGAGATTCGTGTGAGATGAGTATAAATAACCAGCAGTAATGTGAGACACCTGTGAGGACTGATTGGCAGCTGTGCTGAATGAGCATGACGAACAACACAGACAGACACATGATCACGAAACAGAGCACATGGCATGATAAACAACACAGACAGACACATGATCACGAGAAAGAGCACATGGCATGATAAACAACACAGACAGACACATGATCACGAGACAGAGCACATGGCATGATAAACAACACAGACAGACACATGATCACAAGACCTGAGAACACGGCAGATGCATGAACCGTGACAATTTCAAGCTGTTTTTCACACAAAACGATCATATGGTTTCAGAAGCCTTGAAATATTATCCACAAACAAAGTTAACAGTTCTTGAAGAATCTGGAACAAATTAAACATGCAAATGTTGTTTTTGATTGAAGGGGTTGCAGGTCATGACGGGGGACTCATTAAGTTGAAGCCTACACATTTTTTTAAATAAAAAAAAGGTAGGCTGTTTTTCACTTTGAAATGCAGGGACCACTGTTGATTAGAACACAGCATGAGAGGTTTCTGAGGAGGTGCTTGAAGCTCCTTAGCTATATGGGTCCGATCTTAGTCATCACACTGATGGGGCTCTCGTATGAGTGGACTGACATAAGAGGAAGTTCTGGCACCCACTTCCCATTAGTCACCAGCAGCCCCCTCTTTACCTCACACAAGAACACCTACTCACAAACATTTCAGTAAACATAAATCAACAAAACACGTCAACCCCTCGCCAAATCACAGTTCACCTCCGGAAGGGCCCATTTACAGTACACAACCTTCTTAATCAGTATTTATTCCAGGGAAATATTTAAACATCATTGAAACATGATAAAATGTATCAGAAAATATATACAAAATGGCTTAATTGTAAATTGTGTGTGTGTGTGTGTGTGTGTGTGTGTGTGTGTGTGTGTATACAGGTGCTGTTCATATAATTACAATATCTTCAAAAAGTTGATTTATTTCACTAATTCTATTCAAGAAGTGAAACTTGTATAATGTATACATTCATTCCACACAGACTGATATATGTCAAGTGTTTATTTCTTTTAATTTTGATGATTATAACTGACAACTAATGAAAACCCCAATTCAGTATCTCAGAAAATTTTAATATTGTGAAAAGGTTCAGTACTGAAGACACCTGGTGCCACACTCTAATCAGCTAATTAACTCAAAAGACCTGCAAAGGCCTGCAAATGGTCTCTCAGTCTAGTTCTTTAGGCTACACAATCATGGGGAAGACTGCTGATTTGACAGTTGTCCAAAAGGCAACCATTGACACCTTGCACAAGGAGGGCAAGACACAAAAGGTCATTGCAAAAGAGGCTGGCTGTTCACAGAGCTCTGTGTCCAAGCACATTAATAGAGAGGCGAAGGGAAGGAAAAGATGTGGTAGAAAAAAGTGTACAAGCAATAGGGATAACCGAACCCTGGAGAGAATTGTGAAACAAAACCCATTCAAAAATGTGGGGGAGATTTACAAAGAGTGGACTGCAGCTGTTGTCAGTGTTTCAAGAACCACTATGCACAGACGTATACAAGACATGGGTTTCAGCTGTCGCATTCCTTGAACACTCTTGAAGAACAGACATCGTCAGAAGCGTCTCGACTGGGCTAAAGACAAAAAGAACTGGACTGCTGCTGAGTGGTCCAAAGTTATGCTCTCTGATGAAAGTAAATTTTGCATTTCCTTTGGAAATCAGGGTCCCAGAGTCTGGAGGAAGAGAGGAGAGAGGCACAGAATCCACGTTGCTTGAGGTCCAGTGTAAAGTTTACACAGTCAGTGATGGTTTGGGGTGCCATGTCATCTGCTGGTGTTGGTCCACTGTGTTTTTTGAGGTCCAAGGTCAACGCAGCTGTATACCAGGACTTTTTAGAGCACTTCATGCTTCCTGCTGCTGACCAAGTTTATGGAGATGCAGATTTCATTTTCCAACAGGACTTAGCACCTGCACACAGTGCCAAAGCTACCAGTACCTGGTTTAAGGGCCATGGTATCCCTGTTCTTAATTGGCCAGCAAACTCACCTGACCTTAACCCCATAGAAAATCGATGTGGTATTGTGAAGAGGAAGATGTGATATGCCAGACCTAACAATGCAGAAGAGCTGAAGGCCACTATCAGAGCAACCTGGGCTCTCATAACACCTGAGCAGTGCCACAGACTGATCGACTCCATGCCACGCCGCATTGCTGCAGTAATTCAGGCAAAAGGAGCCCCAACTAAGTATTGAGTGCTGTACATGCTCATACTTTTCATGTTCATACTTTTCAGTTGGCCAAGATTTCTAAAAATCCTTTCTTTGCACTGGTCTTAAGTAATATTCAAATTTTCTGAGATACTGAATTGGGGTTTTCATTAGTTGTCAGTTATAATCACCAAAATTAAAATAAATAAACACTTTAAATATATCAGTCTGTGTGGAATGAATGCATACATTATACAAGTTTCTCTTCTTGAATGGAATTAGTGAAATAAATCAACTTTTTGAAGAATATTTATTTATAATTTTGAAAATATTCTAATTATATGACCAGAACCTGTATATACATATATACATGTTTTTTTTTTTTTTTTTTTAAGGCTGAAATATGACCTGGTCAATCTCTTTCTGAGTTTCACCCATACGTTGTTGTTGTTGTTGTTGTTGTTGTTGTTGTTGTTGTTGTTGTTGTTGTTGTTGTTGTTGTTGTTGTGACAATGAGCTGACTTGATGCTTTGGGTGGAGAATAAGGATGCTGTGCTCTATGGTAGAGACACATGTGACTACCTTGCAATTGTAGTGTAAACACTAATGCATCCTGATGCGTCCCGGACAATGACGAAGGAATGCTTACTCAACTAACACGCAGTCATTCTGCAAAAACAAGCACTTTACACTTTGTGAGCTTTTGCAAACAAGAAACAAATGTCTGATTGATAAAATATTCCATGAAACATCTTCACAAAGCCTGGCATCAACATGCAGCAACATAGATTGTCTGAAGCACATCCAAAGTTCAGTTAACACAGGTCATCTTGCTTGTCATTTCTGAATTATTTTTTTTGTATTGTGAGTTTTAATAAAACTGCTGCAACTAAAACCCGCTAGCTTTCTCCTTCACTGCAACTAACTGTGACAATAAGTCATGGCAGAAGACAAGTGGTCAAGTGCAAAAACCTGAAGAGTGAGCTTTTGGACAGGCCTTGTGTTTCTTAACACACGTACATTTTAAAATGTACTTTAAAAAAGTACATTTTTTTTTTTTTTTTTTTTTTAAGTGCAGTTTGTAATAAGATTTAAGTTGAAAATACTTGGAAGTATTTCAAATTATTACATTTTAACAGTCTTTTGCTGGGCTTCAAAGTACACTTATTTTTACAGTACTTCAGCAGTTCACTGTAACCATATTTTAAAGACAACATGAGTAAAGTGACTTTCTTAAATCTAAAGTTTAAGCTGATTGCATTTGAAATAAATTTAAACTCTAATACATTTCTATTTAACTGGCACACAGTTAAGCGTCTGAAGACATTACGTTGAGTTCACACTGAAGTATGTTCTTATAACAGAAATATTATACTTTATAAGTACTTTTATTTAAAAGTAAGTGTACTTCTTGACATGGATATATCGACACATTACATTACATGACTTGTTTATATCACATACATCAACAAGACACATTCATTTGGGCAAAAACTTTGGAACCCTCCTAAAAAGATTAATTATATTCTTATTTATCAGTGCTTTGCTTATGGTGCACCATCTCAGCGTCTCCTGCCAAGACTGAATCGAAGTTGTCTTTTGCATATGCAGTGGTGAATAATATTAAGTTGGATCACATTTTCACTTCAAAGGCCATTAATATTAGCTGTCCACGAAGCACTGCATCAGAGAAAAACTAAACTGAGGGTGTGTGTTTAACAGTGTGTTTAGAAATCAGTGAGCCAGAGCCGAAGCAGCATGAGAATGAGAATTCCGTGATTATTACTACATACATATATGTCAGAAAACAAGTATTTCCATGTAAATATCCACTGTTTTGCATTTAAACTCTAAGAATGTGACCCCCCCCCCCCCCCCCCCTTTATAATGTTATAGTGCTAAAAGGGGCATTGGAGCAAAATCTACTTGCTGGATATGCAATATGCTGTTTGCATATTAATGTGTTCAAGCAGTGTCACGGTTCATGTATCCGCTGTGTTCTTCATGTCTCGTGTTTCGGTGTGTGTGCGTGTTGTGTGTAGTACGTCACCGCTCATCTGCGCTCTGCTGATCTCGTTACCCCGCTCCAGGTGTTTTCCATTATCCCTGCTATAAGAACTCACTCCAATCTCTCCCGTTTGTCAGATCGTTGTTTGGATGTCCGTCAGTGAGTGTTGCCGTGTGTTTCGTCGTGCTGGATGTTCTTCGTCGTCTCATCGTTGGTTCGTATTCACTGTGGATTATTCACCTCAGGATTTTGTCTACACTGGATCACCACTCGTCTCTTCACTGCACTTCGACCATCTTGCCCCTGCATCACCCATCCGAGAGACATTGTTCATCACTGTGTTTGTGCCCATCTCATTTATCTACAATAAATCCGGTTTCACCTGCTTTTGCTTCCTCCTCATTCTTTACCATCTTGAACTGTCACAGAACGATCTGACTAGATATGGAAGCAGCAGGCACCACCCCGTCATATTTGGAGGAATTCATTCGAGTCAGCGTCTCTCGGATGGACGCCCAGGAGAAGAGCATGAGTGAGTCGGGGCAGGCTATTCGTGCTCTTGTGGTGCAGGTGTCCGAGCTCACCCAACGAGTTCAACAAATGCAACTTCCCGCTGCGCCGCCCACGCCGCCCACCCCTCCCGTACCATCCAGTGTTGTCTCCCAGTCGGAGCCCCGCCTTCCAACTCCGGAGCTTTCCTCACTAGATGCTCAATGCATTTTTCATTACAGCCCAGAACCTTCTCTAGTGAGGAGAGCAAGGTGGCATTCGTGCTCACCCTGTTGACTGGGAGAGCAGCACTCTGGGGAACGGCGGTGTGGGAGAACCAGGACCCATGCTGTGCCTCGTTCCAGACACTCTCCGCCGAGATGAAGAGGGTGTTTGACTGCGCGGGTCCTGGCGGATCTCAGACGGGGGAGAGATCCGTCTCGGATTATTCTATCGAGTTCCGCACCCTGACGGCGGAGTGTCAGTGGAACGAGGAGGCGCAGTGGGATATGTTCCTGCATGGGCTGGCTGATTGTGTCCAGAGTGAAATCTACGCCCTGGATCTACCCGCCACCCTCAACGGGCTTATCGACCTAGCGCTGCGGGTGGATTCTCGACTCTCCTGAGCCGAACGGAGGAGGTTACCCATTCGGCTCCCCCCTGGGGAGGGATCTTCACATCGAGCCAGCGGCGGGGACGCGGTCGGTCCCATCTACGATCACGAGCCCATGCAGGTCGGTCGAGCTCGGCTTTCTCGGGAGGAGAAGGAGAGGCGAAGGTCCCAGGACCTATGTATGTACTGTGGGGCAGCTGGGCACTTCGCCTATAGCTGTCCAGTAAAAGGGCCAGCCCGGCAGTAAGTTTGAGGCTACTGTTGGGTGGGATCTCCGCTGAGAAGACCTCATCCAGCTCGACCTCCACCCTCCTCCCGGTTAGGCTAAGATGGTCCAACCACTCTCACCACTGTACAGCACTTCTGGACTCGGGGGCTGAAGGTAACTTTATGGACTACAATTTTGCACTCAAGATTCAAGCTCCACTTCTACCCCTCACCCACACCATTGCAGTCCACGCCCTCAATGGCCAAACCCTGCCCACCATTTCATTCACCACCGAACCCATCACGCTCACTGTGTCTGGTAACCACAGTGAGAGCATCCCCTTTTACATCCTGGACTCCCTCCATGCACCCATTGTTTTAGGACACCCCTGGCTCATTAAACATAACCCCAGGATTAATTGGCAGCAGAAATCAGTGTCGGAGTGGAGCAATAAAGGTCATGAGTCATGTCTTGTGTCTGCTTGTCCGTCTGTTTTTGGTTCTGTGTTACAGGAGAAGGCGCCGGATTTGTGTAACGTGCCCACGGAGTACCTCGATCTGAAGGAGGTGTTCAGTAAGTCTCGGGCTGCTTCTCTTCCTCTGCATCGTCCCTATGACTGTGCAATAGAGTTACTGCCAGGTACGTCTCCACCTAAGGGCAAGTTATATTAACTCTCAGTTCCAGAGAGAGAGGCTATGGAGAAATATATTTCTGATTGTCTAGCAGCGGGGTTCATTCGACCCTCCTCTTCTCCAGCGGGGGCGGGGTTCTTTTTTGTGGGGAAGAAGGACGATCTCTGCGACCTTGTATTGACTACCGAGGGTTGAATAATATTACGGTAAAGAATACCTATCCTTTGCCGTTAATATCTTCAGCCTTCGAGAGGTTGCAGGGAGCGTCGGTCTTCACAAAATTGGATTTAAGAAATGCATATCATTTGGTCCGCATCAGGAGGGGAGATGAATGGAAGACTGCCTTTAACACCCCCAGGGGGCACTTTGAATGCTTGATCATGCCCTTCGGTTTGTCCAACTCCCCAGGGGTCTTCCAGGCACTCATCAACGACGTGCTGCGAGATATGGTCGATCAGTTCATATATGTTTACCTGGATGACATTGCTATTTTCCTCTTCTCTCCAGGAGCATGTGCAGCACGTTCGACGAGTGCTTCAGAGGCTGCAAGAGAATGGGTTTTTTGTCAAGGAAATGTGATTTTCATGCACAGTCTGTTCCTTTCCTAGGGTACATCGTGTCGTCTGAGGGTATGCGCATGGATCCTGAGAAGGTTAAGGCTGTGGTGGATTGGCCAAGTCCAGATTCCCGTAAGGCCCTACAGAGGTTTCTCGGGTTCGCCAATTTATACCGGCGTTTCATTCGCAACTTCAGCCAACTAGCCTCACCTCTGACCGCCTTGACCTCCCCCAGAACGACGTTCAGGTGGTCAGACGCAGCCGAGGCTGCGTTTGCCAAACTAAAAAGCCGCTTCGTTTCGGCTCCCATTCTGGTCACCCCTGATCCATCACGTCAGTTTGTGGTGGAGGTCGATGCGTCAGAGGTGGGGGTAGGTGCAGTACTATCCCAGCGTTCACCCACAGACGACAGAATGCATCCCTGTGCGTTTTTTCCCACCGTCTGTCGCCAGCCAAAACAAATTATGATATTAATTTGTAACCGAGAATTGTTGGCAGTCAAGCTAGCATTGGAAGAATGGCGCCACTGGTTAGAAGGGTCGGGGGTACCTTTTATCGTATGGACCGATCATAAGAACCTAGAATACATTAGAACTGCTAAAAGATTGAACTCTAGGCAGGCTCGGTGGGCACTTATTTTTGGACGCTTTGATTTCACTCTTTCGTACCGGTTCTCGAAGGCGGTCCATTTTATTCCCTTGCCCAAATTACCCTCAGCCAAGGAGACAGCGCTGACAATCGTTGACCACGTCTTTCGGTTACATGGCCTCCCGACAGACGTGGTTTCCGACAGAGGACCCCAATTTGTATCCAAATTTTGGCGAGAGTTTTGTAAACTGCTGGGGGCTACTGTTAGTCTGTCCTCTTGGTTTCATCCCCAGAGCAATGGTCAAACTGAGAGAGCCAACCAGGATCTGGAGAGAGCGTTGCGATGTCTGGTCTCCAAGAATACTTTCTATGGTGGAGTACGCCCACAATTCGTTACCAGTATCATCCACGGGCCTAACCCCATTTGAATGTAGTATAGGGTACCAGCCACCAATTTTTCCTAGTCTGGAATCCGAAGTCGCGGTCCCCTCCGCTCACGCATTCGTCCAGAGGTGCCATCGCTCTTGGACTAGAGCCTGTGAGACTCTACTCCAGGTGGTCACTCCTTTTTTTAATCCCTAAAAAACCTAAACAGTCTCAATTATCAATCCATTTTCTGAGCAATGTGACGTCATACAGCTCAGGCCCCACCCACGACTGCTGATTGGTATATTTCCTCCCTTAGCTAGTTGTATGCTGTCTGCCATTTTTGCCATGCTCATGAGAGTCTTCATTTCTTAGGGAAAATATCCCACCTAAGGTAAGGGACATTTTTGTGAAGACACCATTTTGTTTACCTGCTTTTAGTTGGCATATGGTAACAAAATTGCTTACAGCTTCTACTCTTCTATGAAAGTTTTATACAAGATTTTCCCTTAGAACGTTCCCTCATTCAAGAGTGATTAATGCAGTTGAGGTTAGGGGTCTGTGCAGGCCAGTGAAGTTTTTCCACACCAAACTCAAAAACCATATCTTTGGACTTTGCTTTGAGCACTGGGACAAAGTCATGCTGGAATAGAAAAGAACCTTTCCAAACTTTTCCCACAAAGTTGGAAGCATAGTGTTGTCAAAAATGTCTTTATATGTGGAATTGTAAAGATTTACAAAAAAAAAAAAAAAACAGCTCCATACCATTATCCCTCCTCTATCAAACTTTACAGTTGGCACAATGGAGTCAGACATGTAATGTTCTCTTAGCATTTGCCAAACCTAGACTCACCCATCAGTCTGTCAAATAGAGAAGTGTGATTCATCACTCTCAAGAACAGGTTTCCACTGCTCCAGAGTCCAGCGCTGGCTGCTTTACCTCACATCATTTGATGCTGGTGATGTAAGGCTTGCATGCAGCTACTTAGTCATAAAAAACATTCCATGAAATACATTATGGCACTCCAAAGAAAAGCAGAAGGTTATCAGTCTCAAAGACAAAAGCTTTATTTTAGTCCAAGTGAATGTTGGTGAATTAAGCAAGGTCATGAGCAACAGGGCTGTTCCCAACGGTTTCCTTCAAAATTTAATTAGCAAAAATTTGACGTTCTTTTAGCCTTTGGGTTAGATTAATTCTACTCTATGAATGTTTCTTTTGTCAACCAGGAGATTAATGTGCATTAGCCCCTTGCTGAATACCCACTGTTTACCTCTGAGCTCTAGAATACCTTAATCATTTTCTTTTGAAAGGAAAAGAAAAGCCAGTGAGTGGGTTTCTAAAAAAGGCACATCATGGCAGTGCACCACTAATGATAAATGATGAGGACTATCCTCAAGCTCCAGATAAAGGCAAAGATATTTGTGTATTTGTGTAGAGCTAAAACAGATTATTTCAAAAGCAAGAGCTACTGCCATTTTATCTCAACATAATAAATAGTAAAAGACCAGGGGTCTCCAAGGCACAGCCAATGGCCCAAGTTTGCATGTGTCACTCACAAAATGATAGCATGCACAGGTACAAGGACAAACATTAGGTGTAAAAAGTGAATTTAAAATTTGTTTCTAAATCATAAGATGACATTTTCCACCTAAAATGAATATGACACCCCTGGTGTACCTTTTTAGACAATAATACAAAACAGCTTCAATTCGATTAATCCAAGCTCATTCAAAAACATAATCTTGCCTTCAACAGATTCTGAACAAGATAACCTTCATTCAGGTGGAGGATTAGAATAATGTTCTGATAGAAGGTTTTGTTCTGTTCTTGTACAGACTGAACCTAGCTGATCTACTGATTGCCAAGCTCCAGAATAGTAACATTGCTGGTCAATAGCTGGTTATATCACCAGCGGTCATTGTGTAACAATGATTATCAAACCAGGCCCCTGCCCTCTTTTGAAACATGAAAATGTCAGTCTTTAACAACATCACACATTGACATTTGCGTCATTATGTCAAGTCACATGATCTCAAGAACCAATGAGGTTTGATGTCATTGACACATCGCCATATTTGAGTTGGGCTTTATGCAAAGTAAATTATTTGATTTGAAAGTGAATAAAATAGCATAAATTAAAGTTAGGGTGCTAATTTTATCAGGTAAAGGGATAAACTTTTTTTTTCATTCCTTTCCTAATAATTTCATTCCAATTGGGGGCAGTCATGGCCTAATGGTTAAAGAGTTGGACTTGTTACCCAAAGGTGGGGGGAGTGAATGTACAGCACTCTCTCCACCCTCAATACCACGACTGAGGCGAGTCCCTTAAGCAAGGCACCGAACCCCCAACTGCTCCCCGGGTGCCGCAGCAATGGCTGCCCACTGCTGTCTGTGTGTGTGTGTGTGTGTGTGTGTATGTGTGTACCTGGTATTCATCACGTTGTGGGGACCAAATGTCCCCACAAGGATAGGAATACCAGTAGATTTTGACCTTGTGGGGACATTTCTTAGGTCCCCATGAGGAAACAGGCTTATAAATCATGCACAATGAGTTTTTTTTTTTTGAGGAAGTAAAGTGTGCACAATCTCCTGTGAGGGCTAGGTTAGGTGTAGGGTAGGTGTAGGGCGATAGAAAGTACGGTTTGTACAGTATAAAAACCATTACGCCTATGGAATGTCCCCATAAAACATGTAAACCCAACGTGTGTGTGTGTGTGTGTGTGTGTGTGTGTGTGTGTGTGTTCACTACTGTGTGTGCACTTGGATGCGTTAAATGCAGAGCACAAATTCCTAGTATGGGTCACCATACTTGGCCTCACATCGCCTCCTTTTCCTTTAAAAATTGATGAATCTGAACATGAACGTTAAGTGCCAAAATGGCATTTATTGTTTGAAATTTGTCATAAAATGGACATCATTTGCAATCTGAGACTTCTTATTAGAAGTACAAAGCACAAAGCTTTCTGCAATTATTCGATGGGAGGCATGCTAATAATGTTTACTGTGGGGAAAAAAACAAAGACCTGGCAACCCTGGCTTGATCTATGGGTGTTCCCTGTCGATACTACACTCGTACTGCGTCGTAAGACGCTTATGGGAAAAAGTTCCTTTTTCTCCTGAGACTGAAGTATTTCAATAACGCAGTGTAACTGCACGACCATTGGTTTGTGCAGTGAGATGAAAACAAACCAATGGCTCGGCAGCGGAGCTGCACGAGCCTGTGGCAATGATTCGCGCCCGAACGCGCCAAAAGGGGCGGAGAATTCGGCTATATAAGCGTGCATTTCGCCACAGGATCTCAGATCCTTCTCCTTCAGCGACGACTTCACATCTTTGCTGACATTGACTGACCTTCGCTCGAGAAAGAAGCCTCTCGCCGTTGAAGAGCCTCGCAGCGGATCCGCCTGCTCGTCCTTTGATGCTTGAAGCAGCTGACAGCGATTTCCTGCCGCGATCCGGCGATAGAAGAAGCTTATTCCAAAAGAGCAAATTTTATTGGCGTTGTTGCAAATGCCACGGCGTTTCTGTCACGCTGTTGATAGTCACGCTGAGTGCGTCTCGTGTTTGGGCTCCGCCCATGCCGAGGCTGCGCTCGCTGAGACAGATTGTTCCCATTGCGGGGACATGAGTCTCGCCTCTTTGCGCTCGCGGCTGGCTTTCTTTTCAGAGAGCGACCCCGCCCCTCGCGCCCTCCCACTTTCTTCTTCACAAGAGCCTGTGAAGAAAAAGCAGCGGGGCAGAGCGACTCAGCGCACAGTGACTGGTGAGCTCACGCCGGCTGATCCCCCGCGTGCCTCACCTTCACCACAGGAAGAGGAATCTCCTGTCCTCTTTATTCACCCTGACCAAAATCCCTCGGCTGCTGCGAGCGATCTGGTTTCGTTTGGAGTGAGTGAGGAGGAAGCCATGGATGACAGTATGTCTCTGGCTGCATCTGATGGAGAAGAGATGTCGGGCTCGCCGCTTGACCCCGCCCCCTTTCCATCTGGTCAATCCAGCACCGCCAGCGCTGGTATGGACGCCGAGCTGTTCCGCGTCTTATCAAAAGCTGTTGAAGAGCTGGAACTGGATTGGTCTCCTCCTGAGGAGCCTGTACGGAGTCGATTGGACGAGTGGTTTTTGCCGGGTCGCCGCCAAGCCCCTCGTCAACGAGCTTCACCGTTCTTTCCTGAAGTGCACGGTGAAATCTCCAAATCCTGGCGTGCTCCGTACTCCGCCCGCCTTCGTACCTCTTCTTCCTCCGCCCTCACGACGGTCGACGGCGCTGAAGAAAGAGGATACGACAAGTTGCCCCCCCTGGATGAATCTGTGGCCGCGCATCTGTGCCCGCCCACTGCCATCGGCTGGCAACTCACCCGTCCAAGCCATGCAGGACCACTTCAGCCCTTGCTGGACGGGCTTATTCTTCGGCTGGACAGGCAGCATCAGCATTGCATTCTATGGCGGTCCTCCAAGTTTACCAGGCAAAACTCCTCCGCGGTATGGATGAGGCTGGTATGGATGACGCTGCGTTCCGTGAGTTACGCAGCGCGACCGACCTGGCGTTGCGTGCAACTAAGATGACGGCACAGGCGATTGGTAGATCGATGGCCAGCTTGGTGGTGCTGGAGCGCCACTTATGGCTTAACTTGACGGAAATCAAGGACGCTGACAAAGTCGCCTTCCTTGACTCCCCCATCTCTCCTACCGGTCTGTTCGGTCCAGCAGTAGAGGGGTTCGCGGAGCGCTTCACCGCTGCTCAGAAGTCGTCCCAGGCCATGCGACACTTCCTGCCGAAGCGCACAAGCTCTGCAACGGCTCCTAGTCGTCCTAAACCGGCTCCGACTCAGCAGCCTGCAAAGACCGCCCGGCCTGCTACTCAGCCAGCCCCCCAGGCGGAGCCACGTCAGCGCTCCCGCTCAGCCAGACGCTACCCGTTTCCTAGACGTCAGGGACCCCGACCCAAGATTGTGTTGGACCAGGCGCCTCCAGCGTCTTCCTGATTTAAAGGACAGGAAGAGGAAAGGGTCAAGTCTCACCAAAGCCGGACCAGCCCTCAAAACGGCTCTCGTCAGCCTCCAAACACCCCGTTCTGTTCTGGGTACAGAGTGCTGTGTGACTGTAAAAAATACAGCTGTAACTCACGGGCCCCTTCTGTCAGCGCCCTTACAGCTCACCGCTGTGATAGCGGGAAAAATAAAAAACAAACATTTTCATAAAGAGAGCAAATTTCCTCTTCCAGAGCAGCACCCATCCGCTCAAATCAATGCAACCCCTCAACACACGGGCCGAGGCTTGGAAAGCCATCCCCGGGGTGTCAAAATGGGTTATGGGCATAATAGAACGAGGTTATACACTTCAGTTCGCTCGAAGACCACCCCGCTTTCACGGAGTGGTCTCCACCTCAGTTCACAGCAAAAGCATAGAGGTTTTGCGTACAGAGGTGAGGAAATTGCTGGCAAAAGGTGCCGTGGAAACGGTTCCCCCAGCACAGAGCGAATCAGGCTTTTACAGCCGCTACTTCCTCGTTCCAAAAAAGGATGGCGGTCTGAGACCCATCCTCGACCTCAGACGTTTGAATTGCGCCCTCATGAGACGGCCATTCAAATGAAGGCAATGGTTGCGCCGCAGCGAGCTCAGGCCATCTGAAAGCTCGCGGCCTCCTTCAAAATCGGAGCCCTTCGCCCTCTCAAAGCTTTTCAGAAGATGCTGGGTCTTATGGCTTCAGCATCTCCGGTACTCCAGCTGGGCCTACTTCAAATGCGCCCTCTGCAGTACTGGTTAAAACCGAGAGTTCCTCCTCAGGCCTGGCGTCTAGGATGCCTGCGCATCAGGGTAGATCAGACCTGTGTCACAGCTCTGACTCCTTGGAAGAGTCTTCCTTGGATGGAACAGGGCGTTTCCCTGGACATGGCGTGCAGAAGGAAAATGGTCTCGACAGACGCGTCCAACTCAGGTTGGGGAGCTCTGTGCGATGGCCAGCCGGCATTCGGCCAGTGGTCGAAAGCCGAAAAACGCCTTCACATCAACTGCCTAGAAATGCTAGCAGTGTGTTTAGGCCTCCATACACTTCTGCCAGTCTTAAAGGGACACCACGTCTTAGTCCGCTCGGACAACATGACGGTGGTGTCGTACATAAATCACCAGGGAGGTCTTTCGTCAAGACGCCTCTTCACATTAGTGGAACGTCTTTTACGATGGGCTCAGCGCAACTTTCGCTCGCTCAGAGCAACTCATGTGCCTGGCAGGCTGAATCAGGGAGCAGACATGCTGTCTCGGAGCAACGTCTCCTCAGACGAATGGATGCTTCATCCCCAGACGATTCAGGAAATATGGGCGGTCTTTGGCAAGGCTCAGGTAGACCTTTTCGCCTCAAAAGACAATTGTCACTGCCCAATTTATTTTTCAAAGGAACAGGATGCATTGGCCCACGACTGGCCCAATCTCCTGTTATATGCTTTTCCCCCGATCGCCCTGATACCACACATAATCAGGCGGGTCAGGAAACAGAAACTCAAAATCCTGCTAGTGGCCCCCTTCTGGCAGAACCAACATTGGTTCCCAGATCTCCACCGGCTGCTGTCATCAGCACCGTGGCCTGTTCCGTTGAGACGAGATCTCTTAACACAGGCGAACAAAACGCTTTGGCATCCCCAACCAGAACTGTGGGCGCTGCACGTCTGGTCTCTCGACGGGAGCCTTTAGATCTCCCCGAGACCGTTTTAAATACTATTTCTGAGGCCAGAGCACCCTCTACCAGGCGACTCTATGGACTCAAGTGGTCTGTCTTTTCCGCCTGGTGTTCCACCCGCGGTGCAGACCCGAGTTTGTGTGACATATCAATGATTTTGTCATTTCTTCAGGAGCTGTTGGACAAGGGACGTTCTCCCTCCACGCTCAGGGTTTATGTGGCGGCCATAGCGGCATTTCATGACCCTATGGACGGTCAGTCTGTGGGAAAGAACGATCTGATCGTTCGCTTTCTGAAGGAGTCGAGACGGCTCAACCCTCCTCGCCCCGTCACAGTTCCTACTTGGGACCTACCCACAGTACTGAGAGCTCTGAAGAGCCCTCCATTTGAGCCGCTGCAGTCTGTTGACCTTCGACCTCTAACGCTAAAAACTGCCCTGCTGCTGGCACTGGCATCAGTCAAGCGTATGGGCGACCTACAGGCTCTATCCATAAATCCTGTATGCCTGGAATTCGGGCCAAATGACTCTAAAGTCATCCTGAAGCCGAGATGCGGCTATGTACCTAAGAGTCTCTCAACACCGTTTAGAGACCAGGTTATCTCTCTCTTGGCACTTCCCCCCTCGGAGCAAGACCAAGGCTTTAATCCCCTCTGCCCCGTGAGAGCATTGAGGTGTTATTTGGAGCGTTCGGCTTCTTTTAGGAAGTCAGAACAGCTATTTGTATGTTTTGGAGGCCGCACCAAGGGGTTCTCGGTCACAAAACATAGACTATCCAAGTGGATAGTGGAAGCTATCATGCTGGCTTACTCTTCTTTGGGTCTGCCATGTCCCATGGGGGTAAGAGCCCATTCGACTAGAGGCGTCGCCTCGTCATGGGCCCGGTCCAGCGGAGTATCCATTGCAGAAATATGTGCGGCGGCAGGCTGGGCCTCACCGTCCACATTTGCTAGGTTTTATAATCCAGATGTCCCTGTCTTGCAGACTAGGGTCCTTTCTGCATGAGGAATTCTGTTACCAGTATTGCTATGTATGCACTTGGCCTCTGGGAGTTTCCAAGTGTATCGGTTTCCTTGGAACGGAATGTTCATTAGGTTATCCTGATTGAGCAAATTGGCTCCTACTAGCCCATTCTGTGCTAGGGCCATACAGTCGTTCCTCTACCTTAGCAACGCCGGGATTGTACTGGTTCCCCATAAGCGTCTTACGACGCAGTACGAGTGTAGTATCGACAGGGAACGTACTCGGTTACTTTCGTAACCTCGGTTCCCTGAGATATGGGAACGGGTACTGCGTTGCTTGCCATTGCTAAGTAGCTGCACGACTCAGTCGTCGCTTCAGTCGAAGAACCTGAGATCCTGTGGCGAAATGCACGCTTATATAGCCGAATTCTCCGCCCCTTTTGGCGCGTTCGGGCGCGAATCATTGCCACAGGCTCGTGCAGCTCCGCTGCCGAGCCATTGGTTTTTATTTCATCTCACTGCACAAACCAATGGTCGTGCAGTTACACTGCATTATTGA
Source organism: Garra rufa (assembly GCF_049309525.1). Lineage (NCBI taxonomy): Eukaryota > Metazoa > Chordata > Actinopteri > Cypriniformes > Cyprinidae > Garra > Garra rufa. Next base: position 42,307,453 of record NC_133374.1, read on the forward strand.
AATACTTCAGTCTCAGGAGAAAAAGGAGCTTTTTTCCCATAAGTGTCTTACGACGCAGTACTCGTTCCCATATCTCAGGGAACCGAGGTTACGAAAGTAACCGAGTACGTTTTGTAGGGACCTGCGTATTTTTAAGTAAAATTATGTTAATTCAATGGCCCTAAATTCTACACAAGACATTGTTTTCACCAACGAGTTGCGGTGTGGCACATTTATATTGGCAGGATATCAGCCCTGATTATCGGCTGTTCTTAAACAATTGGCCATTGGATGATAGTGTAGACAATTGCTTTTATTGGCCAATACTGATTATTGGCTGACACAGTGATGCATCCCTACTTAAAAGTCAAAAATATTACTTAAAATAACTGAATCAGTTTTAAAATGGTAAGAGAGCATTTCTGAAAGCTCAGATAAAATAGCAATAACTCATTTTGTTACCAATATTTTCACTTTCTATAGTTTGAGAACTATAGAATAAATACCATAAATACCATAAATAAAAGCTGACATGTGTCATGATTTGGCTGTAGCACCAATTCTTCACTTCACCTGCTAAATCATAATGGGATTGGGACAGATGTACAGGAACAGGAAATGAGATTACCTCACCCAGTTCTTCCACTGTTACATGACTGTGCTAAATGCTTATTACTGCTGAACGTTTGATGTGAGTATTTCTCAGCACCCAGTTACAGAAAGAGATAGTAGCACATGCAGAGCAAACAATAATGCTGTCCAGCAAATCTCTTTAATCTCTAAGCGCCTTAACAAGGCCAGCATGATCTGATGGTGAGCTGTGGATATTCTGACAATGGCCTGAATGCTTTATGGAAGCTAGGGCAAGTCAGTGTTTTCAAGCGAGTGAAACAGTTCAACCTTCTGAAAGAGAAAATTTACTGAGATGGAGAAGATGATGAGATCCTGGTGAAAAGAAAGGCAATAAACAGAATAGGCAAAAGAAGTTAGAAGGGGAAATGGAAGCGATCCAAAAAACAATAGAGAGAGACCATAAAAAGGGTGGAAAGGGTTGATAATAATGGGTGATAAGAACAGGGGAACTAAAGAAGAGAGCTGGCCAAGATGAGATAGCAGGATGCCTTCTGTCTGTTAGCTTTCAGATGGATGTGAGAGGAAACTCTCAATGTTGGGGCTCACGGCTGCTAGCGTTTATTGATCTGCAGAGAGCTGTGAGCTGCCAAATCCATCCGACATGTTTGACAACTCTGACACATCGCCCTCGTGTCGAATGCTGTGTTCAAGGCAGGAGTGATTCTAGGATTTCAGTTTTGGAGGGCTCAGCCCCTTAACTTAGTTGGTGGCTCAGAGGAGTATTTCTTGCTTTACGTGTGAGGGATCAAGTTTTAATTTTGCTTGAATGAAAACTTTCAAAATAAGTTGTAAAAATATTTTTTTTAAAGTCAGTAGCTGGCATCAAGAGACAAGTCTTTATGAGTGAGTCATTGAATCATTTAAATAAGCCTTTCATTCAAACTAATTTATTCTGGAATGGAACAAGTCTTTATGAGTAAGTTAGTGAATCATTCTTTCAATAGATTCATTCACTGAAGTGATGCAAATTGAATTGGAACTATTTTCAGTTACATTTGACTTTTACAGTGTAATTGTACATTTAGGTACTGAGTAATATTAATTACCTACTTGTAATTACTATATGGTTAGGATTAGGATGAGGGTTTGGATCCCACTAATAAGTTTGTGTATTGAACTGCTGTATAAAAGCAATACCACATTCGTAATTGTGCTGCTGTTCTGAATATCAACATGGATATATGATTAACAGCTTAAACATCAATGAAGGTGCGGCCACATTGATAAAATTTCAGCAAAATTTGGTGGGCAGAAAAGGTCCATTGTCTACAGATAATAGATGAGATGTACATTGGTGTGAAAAAGTGTTGGCCCCCTTCCTGATTATTTGTCACACTTTAATGTTTCAGATCATCAGACAAATTTAAATATTAATCAAAGATAACACAAGTAAACAAAACATGCAGTTTTTAATTAAAGGATTTTTTTTTTATAAAAGGAAAACAAAATCCAAACCCACATGGCCCTGTGTGAAAAAGTGCCCCCCAACCCCCCCACCCTTCCCCACCCCACCCCCTGCCACACCTGTTCACAATCAAGAAATCACTTAAATAGGACCTGCCTGACAAAGTGAAGTAGACCAAAAGATTCTCAAAAGCTACACATCATGTTGAGATCCAAAGAAATTCAGAAACAAATGAAAAAGAAAGTAATTGAGATCTATCAGTCTGGAAAAGGTTATAAAGCCATTTCTAAAGCTTTGGGACTCCAGCGAACCACAGTGAGAGCCATTATCCACAAAAGGCGTAAATATGGAACAGTGGTGAACCTTTCCAGGAGTGGCTGGCCAACCAAAATTACCCCAAGAGCGCAGCGACGACTCATCCAAGAGGTCACAAAAGACCCCACAACAATATCTAAAGAACGGCAGGCCTCTCTTGCCTCAGTTAAGGTCAGTGTTCATGACTCCACCATAAGAAAGAGACTGGGCAAAAATGGTCTGCATGGCAGAGTTCCAAGACAAAAACCGCTGCTGAGCAAAAAGAACATAAAGGCTCGTCTTAGTTTTGCCAGAACATATCTTGATGATCTCCAAGACTTTTGGTAAAATACTGGACTGATGAGACAAATGTTTAACTTTTTGGAAGGTGTGTGTTCCATTACATCTGGCGTAAAAGTAACACAGCATTTCAGAAAAAGAACATCATACCAACAGTAAAATATGGTGGTGGTAGTGTGATGGTCTGGGGCTGTTTTGCTGCTTCTGGACCTGAAAGAGTTGCTGTCATAAATGGAACCATGAATTCTGCTGTCTACCAAAAAATCCTGAAGGACAATGTCTGGCCATCTGTTCATGACCTCAAGCTGAAGCGAACTTGGGTTCTGCAGCAGGACAATGATCCAGAACACACCAGAAAATCCACTTCTGAATAACTGAAGAAAAACAAAATGAAGACTTTGAAGTGGCCTAGTCAATGTCCTGACCTGAATCCTATTGAGATGCTGTGGCATGACCTTAAAAAGGCGGTTCATGCTCGAAAACCCTCCAATGTGGCTGAATTACAACAATTCTGCCAAGATGAGTTGGCCAAAATTCCTGCACAGCGCTGTAACAGACTCATTGCAAATTATCGCAAACGCTTGATTGCAGTTGTTGCTGCTAAAGGTGGCCCAACCAGTTATTAAGTTTAGGGGGCAAACACTTTTTCACACAGGGCCATGTGGGTTTGGATTTTGTTTTCCTTTCATAATAAAAAAAAAACTTCATTCAAAAACTGCATGTTTTGTTTACTTGTGTTATCTTTGATTAATATTTAAATTTGTTTGATGATCTGAAACATTAAAGTGTGACAAACATGCAAAAAAATAAAAAATCAGGAAGGGGGCCAACACTTTTTCACACCACTGTATGTATGAAGCACATGATGAAGCTGTTGGTCAATGCAACACATTTGCATAACCAACTTGATACTGTTGCAAAATCTGTTGGAAAATCTTTCACCTTCACCCGAAAAATGTGATGGTTTTACTAGTAGAAAGTTTGCAGAGTAATTTTGGACAATTGAAGCACATGCTGCTCAATATTACTATAACACAGCATGCCACTGACTAGAAGGGTGAATAATGCTTAAAGTAACTAATGTTTTTTATGACTGTAAGGGAAGAATTTGGAATGAAAGCTTCCTGCTTCCTGCTGCCACTGCAAATGTGAAGAGAGATTAGGTCACAGATTTTTAATTGCAGACTTTAGTCGTAGCTTTAATGTTATGGCCTTTGCTGATTGCAATGACCTGGACAAAATGAGTATAGATAAATCACGTTACTGATTTATGGACAGTTGCCTTTACAAGGTCATGTAAAATGAAAGGTAAAACAGCCAAGGTTGGAGGCAGGATGCAATGAGAAATGATTGTATACCATGACGTCAAAGATGCTAAGATGTCCATAGAGTCAGCAAGGTCAAGTGGCTTCATTTCCTCAAGCCCTTGACGAGAAGAGCTTATGTTATCCGGTCAGTGTTGGCTGATGAACAGGCCTTGGAGGAACCTTCAAGAACACATTTGTTCATGCCACAGATCTTGTGACAGTCTTGGCACTATCTTTCTACCACATTGATCCACTAAATCGTAATGAGCGATATCTATTTGGGGAAGACTTGGCCAGTGTTGTTCCTGTGCAATATTTAGGGAACTATCTGTATTATTTTTTAGGTTTGGACTATTTGTGATGATGATGATTTTGATGATTCTGTTTCAGTATTACTTTTAAATTGTGATCTGCCAAGGGACAAGGGATGTAAATTAGCCTTTGGCTAACTCCCACATACTTACATTTTCTAATGTTCATTAGTATGTACTGTCCCTTCTTAAATAAAAAATAAATAAATAAATAAATATATATATATATATATATATATATATATATATATATATATATATATATATATATATATATATATTAGGGCCGGGACTTTAACGCGTTAATTTAGATTAATTAATTACACAAAAATAACTCGTTAAAATTTTTTAACGCATTTTAATCGCACTTAGTTTTGCACCGCGGAACGTTTCTCACTGGATGAGATTCGGCAGACCGATTATACTGGAGCACCAACTAGCGTTCAGACAAGCTGCGTCCGTCCTAAATAGTATTGTATGTCCCAAATCGTAGTATGTTTAAAAAAAGTATTCCAAAGATTCCCGGATGGTCTACTACTTAACGATCAATGCACACTCTAACGGCTAATATTGCCCACAACACACTGCGCCGTGAACGAGGATTCGATTAGAACTACAAACACGCATAAAAAGTGTTAAAAAACTACAAACATGGAGGATATGCGCGACCAACGGACAGGTAGAGAAAGGGGTTTGAGTGATAAATAATCAGTGTGTAACCTGATAAAAATATTTTTTAAATGTTATCCGCGTTATATTCCATGTGCAGCAACATTTATAATGATAGGTTTGGTCATTAACGTTTAAATGCATAATTAAGCAAACACAAGAGCAAAGTTCTCGGCATGAAAGACTCGTTAAAGAACGTGCCTCTTCATTTCTCTCTAATACGGTAGGAAATTAAATTAAACGAAATGTAGATAATGTTAACTGTGATGATTGACAGGGCAGTTTAAACAGTGACAGGATTCAGGTAACTAAGCAAAAGAGCGTCCGTTAAAGAAGCAGTTATGACGAAGTATATGTCCCAAAGCTTGTCTACTATTCTGCTACATTCTCAAAAGTATGTACTTTTCTTCACAAAAAGAGTACATACTTATAGGGCATAGTATAAGTAGGCGAATTGGGACGCAGCAAAACAAACCACAGTGAACATGGACAAAAAAGCTGATGGGACCGCTTTGGTTGGCCCTGTGGATGGGAAATTTTGTTATAAAAAACGAATGGATGGAAGCGTCGAAAAGAGCACGGTTGTGTGCAAGCTATGCAACAAGGAATTTGCATATCACTGTAGCACATCGAGCCTATTGCTACACTTAATGGCAATATTGCACTGGTCTGTTGGACTTGGTTGAACAAAGATAAACAATATTTTGTTGCTTAAGCTTATGTATTCAGTCATTATTCAATGGTATAATAAAAATCCATATAAAAAAACTTACTTCTCACTGTTCTCAGGTCAAATATTTATATGCGATTAAAATGCGATTAATTTTGATTAATTAATTACAAAGCCTCTAATTAATTAGATTAAATTTTTTAATCGAG